>NC_081436.1:60102718-60408661 GCF_949786415.1 Peromyscus eremicus
GGTGTAAATAAAAAAGGAAAAGTGAAATGATAACGGAAATTAAATAGTAAGGCTCCACATGTCTCACCAAAGACATTGGGGAGGCCTCACTGCTATGCCAAGACGCATGGTCCAACCAGTTGTAATCCATGTCTCCTGCGAGAGCCGGGCAGACAAGAGCGCAATAAGGGAGACAATGGAAAAGGACAGATAGAGAAATTACAAACATTTTCAACTGTGGGGTCCTAACTGCTTTCAAGAACTCTATCTGCATTACTCATCAGATACCAGGAAAAAGCTATGATTCCAAACAGAACTAACAAAATGCAAAATATAGGGCTTTTGTTGTCAGAAAGGCCTACAGAACAAAAGCCTTGCAATAATTCCTTAAAAATAGAATACTTTTGCTACCAATAAGTAAAAGTAGAAACAAAGACTACGGGATAAGCTGACGAAGACAAAGACTGCTTTTGAGTTCATTTATTTTTGCATGCTGGTATAAAGTCATGAGTTTCTTCTCAAGACTGCTGCATGTTTGTAAATTAAACAGTGGCTCAGCGATAATACTATTTTAAATCCAAATAATTAAATATTGTTCCTGGAAATGACATATGATAATATTTAGAATGATGAAAACTCAACATTTTAAGTGGTTAAAAAACAGTTACACAACAAATTTTCTGTGAAAATGATTTTAAAAGTTTCCTTCTATATCTATCAGTAGAAAGAAAAAGTGAAATCATAAATTTTACTTATATAACATGACTTACTTAATATTATAATAAAACAACTTATCTTTATGAGAAATTACATTGTTACATTTTTGACAGACAAATCACATGATGGCAGCTTCTGATAAAAATCTATTTCCCAAACATAGTGTTTATTACTTCAAAAGGGATTTCCTTTCAATATACATACACATATACACATATTTTAAATAGTTAGTATTTTCATTCATTTAAAAATTTTTACAGAATACCTTCCATTTGTTCTATATTGTGCTAAGTTCTAGATAAGGGGTAACACAATGAAAGATGTTTGCAACCGTGTGAGGGGAGAGACGTCATAGGAGAGAACAAAATACTAGGAGAAAATGTGAACTCATCAAACACATCTAAAGTAACTATTTTTAACATGGGAACTGAAAGATGTGACTTAGTGGACAAGTAAAGAGATACACATATGGAAAGGAAAAGAGAGAACATTCCAGTAAGAAGTAATAACACCATACTATAAAAATAAAAAAGCAAAATGGGGGAGTGGGTACCAGCATCCCTAAACGAAAGGAATGAAGGAGAACACAGTGCTATGCAAGAATGATGATGCACGACAGCACAGCTTAGAAGAATCTTTTTATGCCTATTAAAGGCTACCATTTTCAAACATTAAGTGAAACAAGACAAAATCTGACCTAGGCTTGAAAAAGCTGGATCTAAATTCTATAAAGAGATCGGGTTAGAAGAAACTAAAATTGACAGGTGTTTTCAATAATATCTGGGAAAGATAAAGGTGAGTATAACCTACACAAAGGTAATGTCAATAGCCACCACAAAAAAAGAAGAACTGAGAATTTCCAGGATCAACAAAGACTGAATAGTCAAGGTTAACATTCAGATTTCTAGTCAAAGCAACTGAAAAGAAAAAGACAATTTTGAGATGACAAACTACAGGACAAACATTTTTGTTAGAGAAGATATCACAGTAAATTATTTTGTAGAATCTGAAAGGACATTGATTATAAAATTCATATTTCACAAAAGCAAAACGATTTTTAAAAGTGTATCATAGAGGTTATTAAACAATGGTTGGCCTGGATCTAGTAATAAAGATGTTTAAAGTCCCTGAAATGGCAACAAGAGAGTCTGAAAACATGTCAAAAATGCATGCATCGGGCACCACTCTAGCTCCAGAGAATCAAAAAGAATTGGTGGGCCTAGCAATCTGTTTTAACAAGACTCCCAAGCAATTAGGATCTCATGTAGATGTGTATAATATCACAGTAATGTGATACTGTAGTCTACACATGTGTTGGTCCACATTCACAGCATTCCTGATACACAGACAAATGCAGCCCAGAGACTGGAAACAATTATCTTTAAATGCTTGTTTATGAAAACAAATCAAACTGCATGATCTAATACACACAAAATAAAATGTATAGAAAGAACTTCATTCTTTACCCATGGGCCAGAAAGGTGCTTCTTAAACAACTTTATCACACAGATAAAAAAAATTAGAATTCCCAGTAGTTCACACCAACAGATGGAGGTGACCAGTCCATTGTGTATTTATATCCCTGCCTGGGATGGAGCCTCAAAGTATTTCTATCTTAGAAAACCTGCTGCCTTCTCAAAACATGCTATAGTTCCATAAGAAAGCATTGCGTGTTTCTCAGTTAAAGGAGATAAATAGTATGACACCTATAAATGAAAAGTCTGGGTAATTTAAATGAGAGAGAATTCATTCATTTCACAATCTCTCATCCTCCCCTGATTTCAGACTACACAAAGGTCAGAAATGTGGCCTGTACACTGTAAATAAAGTAGTTTAGTACTTTAAAACGTTTGAAACCAAAGTAAATATTCCTCCTATTAATGAAAAACGGGGATAAGAGTATCATACACCTGGTATTGAATAGCATTTGTTAAAGGAGTAAAATCTCGTGCCATTTTGAGAATTAAATAAAGTAATGATCATCAAACATATAGAAAAAAATCTTAAACTATCACAAATAATGGTATGTAGACATTAGCAGTCACTATTTAATATTAACACTTGTATGACTTCAAAGGACAAATCTAATATAATAAAACGTCATTTGGTAATGGTATGAAAACATATTCATGGATCTAGAGCAAGAACTGTTAAAAGACACAAAATAACCAACTGGAAAATGTGTAACTGAAAACGACCTGAAATCTACCAAAGCCAGATGATGGGCTCCTCCACGATGCAGAGAGGACAGAGCAATGAATACATGCCTTGGAGTGCAGAATGGGGAAAAAGTTACTCAATATAAAAAATGAAAATAGACTAAAGAATTATGGAAGGTGAAAAAATATTCAAAGACCTGAGAGATGGTAATAAAAGATATTCATTCTCATTATAGAATGAGAAAAAAATAAGTGGAAAAAGTATTAAAAGTTAGGAGTTGAAAATTTCCTATACTGTAAAAATGTAAGCCTATGAGTTCAAAATGTCTTTAAATTAGAAGACAAAAATCCATACAAAGATATAGCCTAACCAAACTAAAAAATAAAAATAAAAACTATAACACACACACACATACTTTTATAAAATGGAGGAAAAGAATTACACTGACAGCATACAATGTTGCCTAGGAACTTGGTAGGGTACAAGGGATGAGCACAGTAGTTTTCAACTGCCAAAACAAAAGAGAAAAAAAGGCAGCCTGGATTCTAAAGATGATGAAATTATCTTTCAAGAATGAAGAACACTGTGAGAGAAAAGAAGGCTAAGTGAGTTTCTCACCGGCAGAACAACTCTAGAAGAACAGCTAAGGAAGGACCCAGAAACATGGAAGGACAAGGAGCCTGGAAACAGCGAAAGTAATGGGAAACATGGCAAGTCAAAATATGGATAGATACAATAGAATTTTGTTCTCCCAAGTTTTCTAAATTATTTAAGATATCTGAAGTGCAAAGTATATAATGCCTAATTTTTGGTTTTCAACACATGAACAAGGAATATTTAAGAGGGGGAGATAACTAAATATAAGAGCAAAAGGTTTCTCTATTTACCTCTAAATGAGTAACTATACAAGCTGGTAGTATGTAAAATGTACACATGAAACATATTACATTATCTAGAGCAATCAATAAAAAAATTATGAAAGAAAAAACTATAGAAAAATAAAAAAATGTTCAAACAACTCAAGGAAATACAAGAAAGATAAAAAAGATGAAAAAACAATGAAAGGAAGATGAGAGAGAGAGAGAGAGAGAGAGAGAGAGAGAGAGAGAGAGAGAGAGAGAGAGGAGGGAGGGAGGTGGGAGGGAGGGAGGGAGGGAGGGAAGGAGGGAGGGAGGGAAGGAGGGAGGGAGGGAAGGAGGGAGGGAGAAGCCAACGGCAAACATGAAAGAACGTGAAAATAATAAATCTAAGCGTGGACAAGGAAATACTGAACAAAATATTCATAAATAAAATTTAGCAAGGAAGAAATAATCCATAACTAAGTGAAGTTTGTTTCTGGAACACAGAGTAGATATCTGAAAATCAATATAATTCATCATTTATACAAATTAAAGAAGAAACTGAAATGATCCTATCAATTTATCTATTGATACTGAAAACATTTTTTTAAAGATTCAGAGAATGATGAACAGACAGAAACTTGACCAATGTAAAATACAACATAAAATCTAAAGCTGAGGTACTTAACAATGAAAGCTGACTGCTTATAAATAGAAAAAAAGTCAAAATAATTTCTTTATTTATATAGCTCCAAACCTGAAATAACCAAAACATTCTACAATACATAACAGCTAAACAAAGTGACATACAGACATCACAGATGCTGCCTAAAAACTAACTGAAGGTGGGGGGAGATTACTGAATAGGAAAAACTATTGACATTTAGAACGTGTTCAAATGCATTAATGCTAAATGGGAAAAAATCTCAAAATGTCATTAAGGGGATGTTTTATGAATGAAATAATATTGATGTGACTTTCTGAGGTCTTCTTAATGATTGGCACAGGTAAGAAAGATGTGCTTAATGTGATGTCTCTCTAGAGACAGCATCACAGTGATCAGTATAAGACAATCAACCATAGTCCAAAATTGTTAATGGAAATTCTGAAGATAAAAAAAAAAAACCCTTAAGTTTTACATTTCTGTTCTGAGTCATGTGACTAATCATGGTATTGTCTTAGTCTGTCCCACTCAAGAAGTAAGTCACCTTTTAGTCTCTATATTCTATCTACTACCTTGTCTGTGGCCAAGGAGAGAGACTTCATTACAGAATATTGTTAATATGTTTTATTATTAGCTGTTATAACTACTAGCTGTTATAATTACTAATCTCTTGTTTTACTAAATTTACATATTAAACTATCAACATGAATATGATGATAAACAGTATAATGTAGCATTACGGACTGTCTGTAGATACACTGGGGCTCTTGGGACATATCCCTGACAGAAAAAGGAGGAAGGCAGTACAGACACATATTGCTTTACTGTCTGTCTCTTCCTCTGAATACAAGTTGTAAACATTGGAGGAAACTAGTGAAGGGCACATATGCTCTCACTGTTCTATGCTAGCAACTTCCTACAGATCACTGATCACTTCCATGTAAAGCTAAGCCAAGGAAGGTCTTGCTGCCTTTGGACAGCCATCACCCCATTCCTGGAGGTGTTTGCTGAAAAGACAGTGTTGTCAAGAAGCTGTAGAGAAGATCAATGTCTCAACTAGGAAGTTACACAGAAAACACACCAGCTCCAACTCAGTCTGATAGCCAGTTATTCTGTTAGTGTAAAATGACATAATTAAATATGATGATCTGGCTATAAGTAATCAAAAGATTCAGATCTTAAAATAAGATTTTTTCAATACAAACTAAGCCAACTGTATATTTGTATTTTAAACTCAGGCAAGAGCTTATTCAAAATATTATATAATTGTTTTTCATTAGGTTTATGAAAGTTTTATACTTAAGTAGTGAACTAAGGTATTCTTCAACATCACTATTTTAACACAATAATTTTAAAGAAATTGCAGGATACGATGACATGTTTCATACTTGGAGCTAGAACACTTATGTTAAATTACTGACATGACTCCATCCTTCCTTCGTTTTGTGATTTGGCAAGTTACTTACTACAATGGGTCTCACTTTCTCATTTATTTGAAAGAAAATTAATTGTTATATCTTGCAGACTATTGAGAGGTTGAAATAAAGTAATAATCATAAAGATTCTTTGCAAATTACAGTTATATCAAGGTTGATGGTATTATCATCTTCCTTATGAATAAAAGTAAGTATGTTCTATTTTCCCTCCTGCTTCTCACATTGGTCATTTATTCTCATCAATTTCTAAAGATAAAGGCTGTAATTTCCTAACATATGTCCCATTCAACACAGGTTCTGCAAAATGCTAATGGCTTCATTAATTTGCAGAGTCCTGGGTAAAACAGTATTGGAAAACTCCAAACTGAATATAATTAAATAGATTTCTTGAGTACAGAGTTGGGGTTCTTGTGCTTTGCTGAAAGGATCACACAACATGGTTTCAACACAATTAACTGAAACACAGACTCCTCTGATGAAGTCTCCCAGATGCAGGATTCTGAGAATTGATGCTGAAACTTTTCTGTAGGGTCAATTTACAGGAGAGACTACATAGGGCAATTGTTTTCTAACTATACTCCATAGTAGTGCCCCCAGGCTACTAGAATGTGGGCAGAAGAATGACTATAAGGTGGCTTTCATGTTCCCTATTTCATGGTCTTCCTCTTTTTATGGGACCTGGGATTTGCGCCTAAGGTGGCAAGATGCCACTCTCTATCATCCAGCTGCTCTGCACCTTGTTTGTAGATAATCTCTTTGCGGCTTACCAAGTAGCCATGATGGAGAGCCATAGGGAAAGGACCTGTAAGCAGCCTTTAGGAATTGTGATCAATACCTAAGAACAGTAGCTCTGTGTCAGACGTCATTACAATGCAAGAAATGTTACCATGAAATGACGACAAACACTTGATGTCAAGAAGTCTATCTTGGGGGCAGGAACGATGGCCTCAGCAGTTAAGAGCACTAGCTACTCTTCCAGAGGACTTGAGTTTCATTCCCAACATCCACGTGGTACTCAAAATTGTCTATGTCTCCAGTTCCAAAGAAACCATGCTCTTTTCTGGTTTCTGCATCCACTGTACATGCATGTGTTGCACAGATATACATGGACGCAAAAAAACAATACTCATAAAATAACATTTTAAAAGAAGTTTCGTGCCAGGCGGTGGTGGCATATGCCTTTAATCCCAGCACTCCAGAGGCAAAGGCAAGCAGATTTCTGTAAGTTTGAGGCCAGCCTGGTCTAGAGTGAGATTCAGGAGAGCCAGGGCAACACAGTGAAACCCTGTCTTGAAAATTAAAAAAAAAAAAAAAAAAAGTTTCATAATAGGTTCCTGTACTTGATTTCACATGTGCTTTAAAAAACATGATACAGTGGTTTCATAATGCTGCCTAATAAAAGTACAGCATAATTAGTTATATCTATGTAGCTTCAGTATGATTGAGTTCTATTTATTCAAAAGTGAAAGTCCAGGATTAATATTACAACTGATTAAGGTACTTAGCATAAAATTATTTGCCAACAAAGTTAATACACATGGCAATAAATCTTTGATTTTTTAAAAGTATTTTTCTTGCATAAGTCTTTAGAAAATAGCTATCCAGAAATGGAAAAGTCTCATTATTAGAACTTCCACAAATAGCTTTGAGTCCACATGGTCTAGAATGCTTTACTTGTTTAAATATCTCAAGTATCATAAATTAACATTTTCTTCAATTTATTAATATATACTAACCTTTCAGTAGCCTGTGTTTTATGAATACATACAGTCGATCCACTGAAGACTACAAGAAATGTAAGATTATACAAAAGGACAAATGTCACAATTGATAGTGACATCTAAACAGGGCTGATATAAAGCTAACATTTTCAGCACTGGACTTTCATGTTTAAAAACACTTGCTTCTTTCTGAAAGGGGGCCTTGTCTACAGAATATATCATCTTTCCAACTTTATTAACATGAGTTTTTAAAAAAGGTTAAGTATATTTTGCTTACTTTAAAAAAACCTAATAATTAAAAGAAGCATTTTACAATTTATGGCTTTGGAAACTACCATAAGCATGAATTCTTGAATTTTTTAACCCAATTTTTTCCAAAAATTTTTCAAGTAAACAAAAAAGGCCTTTAACAACCATCTAGAAGTCAGTAGAACTAAGCCCTGGAAAGCAAAGGAAGCTAAACCAGTCCACACTGAATGTAAGTGCTTCCAAAGGGCATCCCTATGTAGTTAGGGAAATGGCTAACAACAGAACTGTAGAGTGATGTCAGAAGTATGCCACATTATGATTAAACTAAATTTAAAAAAGAAAAGTATAGTATCTACAATCCATCAATTAGCAATCAAACACCACTCCTAAATCTGATTCTAAGCCTACATGAGAGTGCTAGAACCCTGGCAGTGAGTAAGTCACAGAGTTGTAACAGAGGGAAAGGTAGCTTAACAGTGATCCACGGCATGAAACCGCCCTCTGGATCTGAAAACTCCAATCCCATAAACAAACATCCAAGATTGAGAATACTTTTGACTGTGCCTGCTATGAGCACATATTGGCATATGTTCTTGTCATTGTTCACCATAAAACAGTATAACATTATGTGTCTACATATCCATTGTATGTTAATACCATGTGCATCCATATCCATTGTATGTTTTAAGATGTAAGAGGTACAGGATGGTGTATACACGTTATATGCAAATGCTTGCATTTTAGATGAAGAACTTAAATATTTGCATAGTAAGATCTTATGGGTGGGGGTCCTAGAATAATTCCTTGCAGAATCAAGGGATAATTATGTATTTTACATTGTTAGACTATAGAATGCTTACACATATGCATGCACATACATACACAAACACATATAACAAAAGTGTTACAGAACCACTATCCCTATCTCTGAATTAGTCTGATATTTTCTGCTCTGCTCCACTTTTTTAATTAAAAAAATATTTATTAGATGTGAACATCTCCATAAGGAGAAGAAGAAGGGAAGTGGAGAGACAGGAAAGGGGTGGGGACAAAGGCGTGGACTCTTTCCATAAAGGATGACTGGCATTGTCTAGACATCTTTATGGTTGTCACAAGTAGACTGGAGTGCTACTGGCACCTAGGAGGCCAAGTCTGGGAATGCTGTGAAACACACTGCTGTGCATACACAATCTCACAAACATGATTATCTAGGCCCAACTATCGATGGTGATGTTTAAAGAGGAAAATAAAAATAACAAAGCAAAAGGTATATTATAAAGTTTACCAAAAACATTTCAAACTTTGAGAATAACACTAAATAGTTAAATTCAGAGACACTATCATTATTAGTGCATCAGCATTAAAGGTTTATCTCAATCAGTTTGTGACTGCCTAGATAAACACAAATAGGGTAGATAATTAACTTAACATTCTAGAGGTAAGTATATCACATTGAACTAAAAAATAAGTATTATAAGACAAACGGTGCATGGAAAAAAGTCAGTGTATAGAAGAAATGACTCTTCTGAAGTCTATGTATCTAGTAAATTTATTCTTAATTTCTTGAGGTGAGAAAGAATGCTATTTACCTCTACATTCTCCACTGGATCCAATCCAACACCTTCTAAATAATAGGCACGGAAAAAGTTCTTGGCAGAAAAATGAGAAATAGATGCTTTACATTTACTGAGGCATTGAATTATATCTCAAAAGTACACCTCACCAATTAAAAAACAGTGTATCCTTCTTAAACATCAATGAGGAGGCTTAACACGGGGCAGATCCTGTAAGAGGTGAAATCAACACAATCCACATAACCACAATTACATTTTCATTCAAAATGCTGGAGAATCATCTTGTAGAATTCTTGACTACTACAGAACATTAAATAAGCAATCTAAAAGTGATCAGAATACCTGGTACTTGCTAATTGTCATTTGTGTGTGTTTGTATAGTTTCGTTTGATTTCTTCAGTAACCAATTACAAAAGATGCTATTATTATTCTTCACAGATTTATAGATAAGGACTTAGACCTAAGTGTTTTAGATTTATTTTATTTTCTGTACATGGCTGTCTTCCTTGAACATATGTATACGCACCATGTGTGTGCCTGGTGCCAGCAAAGGCCAGAAGAGGGCATCAGATAACTTAGAACTGGATTTACAAATGGCTGTAAACCACCACATGGGTGATGAGAACTGACTCAGGTCCTCTGCAGGAGCTACTGAGCATCTCTCCAGCCCCAACCTAGAGGGTTTTAAAAAGCAGAAAATGATTGTATGCTCAGTGAACACAACACCCAAGATTGAACTCTGAGACTGAGCAAGGGATGCATTTTCTCTTAACCTTTTCAAAACCTTTTAAACAAATAATAAAAAAAAACTCACTGATAGGCTATTAATATCACTTAACAAAATATGATAAGCAAAATGACATTGAGGCTACTTATGACTGAAATTCTATGTCATTAATATGGTCTAATCTAACCTAAGTAGTGAATTAATATCAAACTATCACTCTATAAATAAAGTGTAGGAGAAAAATAATAAGACCAGCCAAAAGAAAAGCAAGTTTAAAAAAAAAATCAAAATCAAAGCTTGTTTTGAACTGAAAGATGAACCTTTATCATTAAAACAGCAGGAATATCTTCTGTGTTGTAGACACATACTAATGCTTGGGCAGAAGCTTTCTGAAATGACATGAGTCTATGCTACATATACATTACTAGATAAAAAAAACTTTAAATTATACTAGTTGGCCCAGATATGCCTTGCAAAGATCTGAGAGTTGATATATTTTTTTAAAATGAGAAGGAACAGAAAAATAAAGACAATGGAAAAACTAGCTATGGTGTAAAACAACTTCTTTGGAATTGTTTAGCCTAGGGTGACAAAAGAAAAGGATGATTATCTTTGAACGTTTCACTGATCCTCATCAGACTATATTGCCACAAAAATTTCTAAGAAAAAAGCGTGTTCAGAGGCTGCTAATAAATTCTTTTAATTATTAGGGGGAAATGCCATGCACTAGTTAACCACCAAGGATGACTATGAATTATGTTTATAGATTGCTTACTTCTACATCTGATACCTTTTCACAAATAAAAACGTTACCATAATGGTGCAATGTCAAGACAGGATACGAGCGTCTTCTCAGAAATTCCTGGTCTCAACTGGCAGCTGTTGAGCTACCATTTCTTCTCACTACTCTACGAGTGAAGAGCTAGCCAACAGGAAAAACTGCATTATTTCTATTTCTTCCTCTAAACGTGAACTATGATTGTGCCTATGAAGTATCTATTCGCAGAAACAGTGCTCTGTAAAACAAATTATTAGGTAGGCAATAAGCAGGACCCTGTACAAGAGTAGGTCCTTGGAGCTCAAGTTAGAAGAGAGCACTGATATGAGTTATCTATGAAGTTTCTTCCAGTCTACAACACATGGTGAACTTGTACCTAATAGTATCATGTATGAATGTATAAGAAACACATAGTTAATTTATGAGAGTTTTTAATGTCATTACTTTAGAACCTATGGACCAGATACCCTTACGTGCTATCACAGAGAATTCTTCCAGGCATTAACAATGAAGCACCTCTGTGAGTTTTGTTAAAATGTATTCTTGTTCCGTAGATGAAGGCATTATTTTAGCAAAGGATAAGTAAGTTATCCATCAGATGGAATAGAAAACAAACCACCAAAAATAACTCTCAGCTTTTGATCTATTAGTATCATAATATATACCCTACCAAATGTGGAAAACCACCATTATTAAGTGTACTTAAAGACTATTTCTTCAGGAAACTAAAATTTCTACATATTTAATAAAACTGATTGAGACCTACAGTTCTCTTTTAGAAGTTACATTTCTATTAACTCAATTTTCTCATAGCTCACAATTGAAAATAACAATTATGAAATAAGGCTAACTTAATTTTCAATTGCATGTGCATTTCCCTGATCCATTTGTTTAAAATTTTATGTCCTCTTTTGTACAGTAGTGCTTTTAGATATTATTATTCAAGACTTTTTAATATACTACATAAAATCTACTGATCTGTCAAATTTCCTATTAAGCCACACTTGCAATTACTTTACTTTGTTGGTACCTAGTGAAGTGACTTTTCCCTTACAACGCTTAGCTACTGTTCTATACTGTTTGCGCTCTACAACAGGGCAATGTAAGAACCCGACTGAGACTGTGCTGCTATTGCTGACCTTATGACACTGTTGGGTACACTTCATTACAGTATTTAGTCTTCCTAGACAGTAATGTGAAAGAACCTCTATTTATCTTCCTTTATTATGAGGAAAATTTTATCATATTGCCTGGAAATACCATCATGTCTTGATAATTATTTTTCTGGTTTAGTTTTAGATAAGAACTACTTTTGATTTGTATTTTCTAATTAATTACTTATGCTTTAGTGTAAAAATCACTATATTAATTTTATATGACATAATTTTATATGACTTCCTGGATTCCTCTGCTTATTACTACTGATTATTCTAAAACAGAAAAGGACTATCTACTAAATATTATGACAGAACTGGAAGGAAGAAGAAGCAGAATTTGGCATGAAGAATTCATGTTATATACTCATCAATCTAATATACTTTACCATATATCAAAATAAATGCCAGGGGGAAAAGTTAATGGTTAAAAATAATTTAAAAGAGAACATATATATCTAATTATTAAATAGATTTGGGGATGAAAAAAGAGTGTCTAAGGATGGGTGTAATGGAAAAATATCAACAAAGAAAACTCAACTGCAGCTGTACTAAGCATGCTATCTCCAAATTATCAAAGGAAATTAATAGACAAGCATCCAACCAGAAATAAATTTAACAAAATAATAGATAATTAGACAAAAATCCCAATTCATAAAACAAGTCATATATTAATAAGAGAAAACTAGTAAATATCCAGAAGAAAGTGGACAGGAAGAATAAAGGGATGAACAGATGACTCATATCACAATAAAATAAGATGAAATTCAGATAATGAGATGTGGTATTTTTGTGGCCTATTCAGTAGACAAAAATTTGGTGCTGTGAAATAAAAAGTTCAAGCACACGTGAAAATAGCACAGAAGATGTTAAGAACTTTTCTGGAAAGCAACTCTAAAATATGAATTAAAGCTATAAAACCCAAAATTCACACGCACACACACTCAGATATGTAGGCAAAAAAGTATACATAAAGAAGACCATGACAATATTACTTACATAGCATTTAGAAGAAATTTCTATACCTCAAACAAATATATAATTCATGATATATTCTTACGATAGAACAAAGTGCAGTCACTTAAATTTCTAAAGAATAGTAAAAGACTTGAAAATAAGATTATATGGCAGCAATTGGTAAACGGTATTAAGTTATTTATAGTGTTATACTAAATTTATAAATCCAAAAACTCTACATTCAGAGAAAAGGGCTGAAACCTAAGTATAACAGCAGTTCATTTTTAGGAAATGGATATGGTGGTATTTCATTCTTCAAAATACCTTGAGCAATGTTTCAAGTATTCTATTGTAAACACTTTCCTACTTTTATAAAGAAATGCAAAAAAAAAAGTTACTTTTCAAACTAGAACTACTAAGTCTGTGTAAGTATGCCATCTAATAATACAAGGAAGCCTTCAAAAAATCAAGAGAGCATTTTTCAAATGGCCTTTTTATACACTCAGGCACTCAGTTTTTATAATGTAGGATTTTTCTCATATGGCCAACACCTTTAGAATACTTGAAATACGAGTAGAAATAGCCCCTGAAGGTTGGCTCAGAAGTTCTCACAAAAAGCCAGCCCTTCACAGCCGTCTGCAGGAATGTGGGCAGAGCTTACCTTTCTCGCTCACACTCTCGCTCTCAATCTCAACATCATCACAACTCGTGTATTCAGGTGTGGACGCCAACTCCTCCTCAGAGCTGCTCAGGGAAACCTGGCGCATTTTACCTCCTTTCTTGGATTTGTGAGGCCGTGGCGGAGGGGGCCTCACTGACTCCGACTGGTCTGAACTCAGAGAATCGTTCCTAAGCATGGTCTCCATTTTCTCCCGTTTCGTTTTCCGGACAGCAGAGCTGGGATCTAAGTGGTGGTGTTTCCGTGGGGAGTCAGCTCGCCTGGTGTCTAGTCTATCGACCGGGATAGGGCTCCTCCGGGGGGTTGGGGGACTGTGATTTGTGGTCCTTTGTGGATAAGAACTTTGCCCCTGAGCCTCTCGAGTTCTTTCCATAGAATAAGAGCGTTGACTCTCCATTGCAGCTCTACGTTCAGATACAGATCTTTGCCTTGAGGGTCGATCCATCCTTAGCAGAGAAATCCTGGAATCTTCTAGTTCAGCGTTTGCCAAAGACACATCACTGTGCCTTCTCTCGTGTCGTGCTCGGGACACTTCGGCATGGATCCGCATTTGTTCTTCATAGGGTTGTGGCTTTACCGGATACCGGGCCAAATTTGGATCACTTCTGTAGCGCGCCTGGTACTCCTCTTCCCTCCTCTGCCTTTCATAGTCATCTCTGCTCTCCACGTCCTCGTCGTCTACAATATACTCTTTGGAATGTCTATGGCCTCTCCTGTTCGAATCCCTATAATTTAAATGGTCCGGTTCTTCATAAAACTGAGGTTCCCGTTGAGATCGTCTATCAGCATAATCTGATGGAGATCTAGGCATTGTGCTATCTGAAGGAACATACTGTGGATATTCCTCTCTCTCTTCACTCTGGTCGTATCTTCGATTTTGATCCCGGGACACTGATGGACTTCTTTTCCTAGCAACCAAAGAAAAAGACTCTGAGATGACATTTAAGCAAGTTACACTTCACTGATTCAGTGCCAGCTGTATGGATACATTCGGGTAGATTGTTGTGTCTTTTTTTCTTGTGAAGGACATAGCTTAAAAAATACTATAATACTGTAATAGTAATCTATACAACACGTTATGTGTACGTGTGCCTGTGTATGCATACAAGTGTCATGTAGGTACATGATATAGAACATTCAATTTACTTTGGGCATTATTTTTATACAAGTGACTGAAGAAAAAAACATTATGGTAAGTGTATAACATGAAAATTACACTGTAGTTTCAGGATCTGAATTTCTTAGGTATTATAAATGTTGCACCTAATCTTGGAGAGTCCGTATTTTCAAAGAAGAGATGTGAATTATGCACTTAGACTGAGATTATTTTAACAAGCAGATATTGGGAAGTACTAATGTTGCACATTGAATTATTGATGAGAAACACATAAATGAATGCAACACTATTATTACCAATCTTAAGATGCTGAATGGTCCTAAGGAACTACGATCTTATAATACTGATAGCTAAGCTTCAGCAAGATAATTTGTTTAAATGAAACCTTAAAGTATTAAGGATTTCCCATGGAATATTATCAAATCATGCTTAGTACTATAGAAGTATCAGAAGTCAATTTTATTCCTATCTTGAGGAAACAACACAAAAGTTTTGAAAGTAAATATAAAGTAAATAGTCTTCTTAACAGAGGATTCCAACTACAGACAACAAATAAGAAAATTTATCTTCTCCATTATAGAATTCAGTTCCAAAAGAATGATCATTAATATACAGTCAGTCCTTTGCTAAAACATCTAAGTGGTTTCTTTTATCATTTTATAGGAAATAGAAATTCAATATTAAACTAGCAATCACTTTGTTGATTATGAAATAGGCCTGAAACATCTGAATCATAGTATACATGCTCATTTCTATTGGACTTAAGTAAAATGGAATAGTGGTTGAAATCTGAAATTGGAGGAATTATTGGTCCTGTTACTCAAAATAAAACTTGAAGTACAACAATTTAGTATATTAAAACTCTACCAAAAGCCAGGTAACATTCCATTGTAAGATTCTTGAAAGTAATCTACTATCAGTTACTCTGACATATTATATTGTGACAAGAAAATATCTACCAAGTACACCATGAATCATTTCATACATACTGTATTTTAAATTTCCAAACTTCTATGTGCTTAGACACTACTGTATTTTCAAGAACTAGGGAAACTCCATTAAAATTCAAATATGTCTAATCTGTATGATGTTGTCCAGCCTGCACAAAGCCTTATGAAATAGCCATAGTATTTGTTATTTTCAGAAAAAATAATAAAAATAAATTATTATGTGTACATTTCTCTAAAAGGATAATAAAGCATTTAATAATATTCAACCCATGAGTCATAATTCAAAGCAATTCACCTAAAAAGTTCTGGGTTAATCATTCAAAGATTCTGAGAAATTAAGACACACAAGCCAAAAGTACACTTTTTTCTAATAAAATATATGGGACACTATATAGCACCTGAAGATTTCTTCTCTTGCATTCTATTTATTCCTACTTCCTGATACAACAATACCAGCACATATTTATATTCCCTTCATTTCTACTCACCTACTTCTCACTATTAAACTATAGGGTAAAATTCTTTTTCTCTTTGACCATACTAAAGTAATGTTACAGGAACTCATGGATAGAAAACACATTCGAAAGATCCTGCACTATCTACCTTACCAAGCAGCACTTTCTGTCATTGCTAAGAATTTCTAGTCAAGTACTAACTCCCCAGTCATTTCTAAATATTCCACTTGTATACTGCACCAGATGTTCCATTACAAATGTGTATCTAACTATGCATAGTAATTTGAGTAAGAAAACATATCAATTACTTAAAACTTCACGTCACAAAATCATGATTGATGAGAAAATGCCAAAAAAAAAAACTTTTTCCAAATTTAAGTTACTTTTCTAATATCCCAGAGGCAGTTTCAGTTTATATATAATTAATACCAAATCTCTGAAAATGGAGCAGTAGACATTTATAAGGACAGTAAGAGAACACATGAAAAGATAAGCCTTAGTATTTGTATATTTTTAACTCTTAGCAAATGATATATGAAACTTTTCAGAAACTCAGTGATACTGACAGTCATTCTATAAATCTGAGTTTTATATTACTACAACTTAGCACTAGCTACATATTCCAATAAAAATTCTTACTGGTAAAGATCATTTAAGAATACCATTTTATAAATAAAATATATTGAGTCATATAAAAATTAAAAATCAGAAGAAACCATCATCTTTTTGCATTTAGTAACTTATTTTAAAAATGAAAGACTATATAGGTAACGTTCAAAGGTTCAAAAATTTGAAACGATACCTCCATCTTTTTAAATGCTTTGTGAAACATGGATATTGCAAAAATGAATGAAAAGAATACTTCATAAATACAATTATATAATGCTAACTCCAGAGTTTAGATTAAACATTGCAAAGTCAAAATTCAAAGCTCTTAAACTACAGAACATCATGAATTTAACCAAATCTATGATCATGTGCAACATGCAATATACACGTCCCATGCCGATAATTCCTGTTTTAAAAGTTTAACAAATCAATTTATATTTGTAAAAAGCATGAAAAAACTGTACACATCACAATTAATATTTAGCATTTTATTTTTACCTTTGTTCAACCAATGCACATCTGTCGGGCAGGAGGACTCAGGCTGATGAAAACACATCAGCATTATGCCAGGCAGGGCTTCCTCTTAATCCTTCTAACCCTGGCAGAATCATAGGAGCCATCCTTAATCAGACGAGTTGAAAGACTCTTGGTTTGCAAGCATTTTATTACAAAACTCAACTACTGAAATTCAAAGCAGCATTCATTCAAGGAGGAAGCCACAAGACACTGTAGTGAGGGACATGGTAGCAGGTTATTTTAATGCTGTCACTGTGTGACTGTATATAGCTACAGGTCAAGTAAGAATGTACTCTAAGGAGGATTATGGTACTTAGCTGATTACTGCCTCACAATACTGAACCGAACACAATCCGGATCCAAGGCATTTCTGGTCACTATACTTAAAACTGGCAGCTTTACAAATTTATAAACCACTTTCCCCTCGATAAATCACACTCCTTTTAAAATGGCAGAATTCAGCATCATTAAAACTGATTAATAATTCTGCTCTTCAGCTTCATAAAACACAGAGCAAGGCCATTCAGTAACGTTTTTCAATGTTTAATTTTGTTTTTTAATCTAAAAAGACAATGTTCCCCCTCAAAATTAAAAAAGGAGCAGGTTTTATAGATATTTATTTTTAAAAGTGCTCTGCAAACTAAGAAGTTAGTTAGACACTGAATATAAATCCAATTATGTTCATTTAATTTATAATCTAAACATCTCCATCTCATTGTCTGAAATCCTTTACCTCCCATAATAAAGACAAAATAGTACCGTTTTCATACAGTCAAAACGCAATTATTTAAAAGTTAACATTATACTTTTGAAAAACTGTGTCTAAATCATTCCAAACAACTTCTATAATATATGAACAAGGCAATGTTTGAGGTCTGAGCAAAGAGACAGAGTATTATGCTATTTATTAGTCTCACATCGTTAGGTTTACACAAGAGTCTAGGAACATATTGGAGCACAGTTTAATCATTTGTGGAATGATTCTTCTAGAATTCGGTTAGGTCTTAGGAGCACTGTGGGGTAAATAGAGATAATAGAGTGATTCTCTTTTTTTTTCCCCCTCTTGTTTTTATTTGTTTGTTTTGTTTTGGGGGCAGAGTCTCCATACATAACCCTAGATGTCCTGGAACTCAGTATGTAGACCAAGCTGAGAAAGATCAACCTGCATCTGCCACCTTAGTGCTTATGAATTAAGTGTATGTCACCAATTAAGTGTATGACCCAGCAATGGCTATTTGTTTTAATCTGTAAGATGTCTAATAAAGATTTATAGAATCTTCCAAAAGAAAGTAATATTCAATATAATTATTTTCCAAAAAGATGTTAACTAATAAAATACAACCACAGCTGGGCGGTGGTGGTGCACACCTTTAATCTCAGCACTTGGGAGGCAGAGGCAGGCAGATTTCTGTAAGTTCGAGGCCAGCCTGGTATACAAAGCGAGTTCCAGGAAAGGCGCAAAACTACACAGAGAAACCCTGTCTCAAAAAACCAAAAAAAAAAAAAAAGAAAAAAAAAAAAAGAAAAGAAAAGAAATAAAATACAACCACATGGAGTCCACAGCTCATATCAATTAAACCAACCAATTTCACCAAAGCATATTTTGCTTCTTCCAAATTTCAAAGCCAGAAAATTTCAGTCATTCCAATCGAGAGATTAATAGCAAAGCTTCCTCTTCCTTAGTGTTCCTTCCATCTCCCTTTTCTTCCTTTCTTCTTTAGGCAAAGTCAGGTAGGGTTTCACCATGCAGCCTAGGAGCCTTATCTCCCTTCCTGACTGCTTTTTCTTTTTTTCTTTTCTTTTTTTTTCTTTTTTTTTTTTTCAGGTTTTTCAAGACAGGGTTTCTCTGTGTAGTTTTGGTGCCTGTCCTGGATCTCGCTCTGTAGACCAGGCTGGCCTTGAACTCACAGAGATCCACCTGGCTCTGCCTCCCGGCCCACTTTTGCTTTTTAAGTGATTTTTTTTAATTAATTTATTTTTATTTCATGTGCATTGGTGTTTTTGTCTGTGTGAGGGTGTCAGGTCCCCTGGAACTTGAGTTACAGACAGTTGTTAACTGCCATGTGGGTACTGGGAATTGAATCTGGATCCTCTGGAAGCGCAGCCAGTATTCTAAACCATTGAGCCATCTCTCCAGCCCCACGCCAACCTCTTTAAGTCTCCCAGCTAATGAACATATTTTGTACTAATTTATTGCATTTCAGGAGTAATTTGAGTATTTAATTTTCCCAGGTTTGTGGAGGAGACTATCACTTGAGACAAGATAAGATGAATTAAAGAAAAGCTTTTTCTTGAGAAGAGAACATAAGCATCTTCAAAAACTAAAATTCAGAAGAGTAACAGTACACAAAAAGCCTTCGCTAGAAGATTTCTTCTAAAAGACAATTCATTATAAACCACAGAGACCTGTTTGGACTGCTACCAGCTCAAACCAAAAACAAATAAAATGTATTTTATTTAAATGTGGAAAGCTGAGCACAGTGGCCCACATCTGAAATCCCAGCACCTGGAAACTGAAACATTATATACAAAAATAAATTTAGGAACCTTCAAAAATACCCAGAGTTGGGGGGAAAATACTTCCTACCTAACTCCTGAATATTACTGCACAATAAAGATACACGTGGCACTAATACATATATATCTGGACACAAGACTAAAAGTTGATACCAATTATTCCTACATGATGCATATTCTGGTCTGTCCACGAAGACAACTTTAAAACTATGTCTCAGCTAACAGAATGTTCATTCTCACACAGAGAAAATAGCACCTAACATCTGCGTGTCAGCAGGATATGTGGGTTGCTCCTAAACTCTCTCTCAATCTCATTGCTTCAGATTACGATTAGTCAACCCCGCTGCTTACTTACAAAGATTCTTCAGGAAACAGATATTTTTCTCCTTAACTCCTTAAGGTAAGAAAATACTACAAATTGAACTCTAGCTGATTATCTTCAAACATGGATAAATGTCATTTATATCTTGGGATACCATCATTTTTTTCCTCCAGCACCATTCTCAAAAAGATAGCACAAAATCTACATATTTGCACTACAGATACATTAAAATAGAGATGGAAATTTCAAGGGATGTTTGTAAAGACACACAGAAACATTTTGTTCCTTGTTCAAAACCTCCATATAGTACCTCTTTTTAACAATTTTGCTTTTAAAAAAATAAATTTCTTCTCAATGGAATTTTCTTCGCCTCTTGCCAGTTATTTCCCCACAAATTCCTTCTGACAGAGACATATTAAAGTCAAATTCAGAAAGAAAAAGAAGTAGGGTGGTGGTAGCACACACACACCTTTATTAATCCAGGGCTCCAGAAGCAGAAGCAAGTGCATTTCTATGAATCTGAGGCCAGGCTGGTCTACAGAGCTGGTTTCAAGATAGCCAAAGCGGTTTGTTACAAAGAGAAATCCCTGTCAGGCTGAAGAGATGGCTCAGTGGTTAAGAGCATTCACTGGCTGTTCTTCAATTCAAGGTTCTGAGTTCAATTCCCAAGCAACCACACTAGTGGGATCCGATGCCCTCTTCTGTCAGGCAGGCATACATCCAAGTACAGAACTCATACAAAAAAAAAAAAAAAAAAAAAAAAAAACACAACACCATAAATAAAGAGAAACCCTATCTCAAAAAAACAAAAAGAAAGAAAGAAAAATAATGTGATGTTTGTTAGAGTTAGGCCCCAAATGAAATTATGATCCAGAAAAAGATCAGACAATGATGGTTCTGGGTCCTGTAAAAGAAGCCTATTAAAATTCAACAAGTATTTCTGTATGACCAATACTATTTAAAATACACTATTCTTTTTTCAAATGCTCCATTAAAAGAGAGTATCAACTAAACAGCATGTCTTAGGTCATGAGGATAAGTAGCCAAGTTAAACAGTAGGGTCAAGATGTTCTTTTGAACATGGGCATGATTTTTAACAGAAAGTCCTCCAGAAGAATTATACGGCTTTATTACTCTAAGGCAACTATTTCTTTAGCAAGTTTAAAATAACTGATAGGAAATAATTACTTGCTTAATTTATGTCTACTCTCTAAAATGTTAGGTAAGAATCAAAAAAAAAAGGCTAATTTTTAGGTTACTTAAAAATCTTCATAGTGAAAAAAAAAGTAGGAAATGTATTCTGAAAGCAACAATAATGAGCATCAGTCTTCCTCTATCAGCAGTTTCTCTTCCTTCTTAGAAGAGGGTCTGTTCCCAAGCCTGTGGTTTAGGTTGCACTGAACCCCCTTGCTGTAGGGTTGAGCCATAATTAGCAATGCTAACTTGCACACACATTCTGCTTTTATAATGAACACCATAATGGCCTAAAATGGCCTGGTCACACTGACTTTTCAGACATTTGTTGGACAGTTATGAGACAAAGATTACTGCTTCATAATTAAGGATTTGTGTAACTCTCAGAGATAATGAAAGTCAAATCTAGGACAAAAAGTTTTGGAGGAGCCTTCCCTAACTATACTCAACATCTAATTAAGGAAAACTGAAGACAGAAGGAAAGTATTGGATTTTGAATCACGATATTAAAACTCAGAATTCTCTTGAATCTGAATGCACCTCTGGAGTTCAGAGATAAGTAAACAAATTCTCTTCATTTTTAAAGCTATTCTCAGTCGTGTTTTCTACGACTTGTAATTAAAAACTTGACTAACATTGAACCTATGGTATAAGTCTTCAATTCTGTATCTTGTTGGCTACCATAAAATTAGCCCAATTTCTAAGGAAATTGTTTTTTCTTTTGTAAAAGGTAAGCATTTGAGGATCCTTATACATATCCTATATAAAAAATGGGTTTCCTGACAGTCACATGCACATCCACCCATTTAGA
Source organism: Peromyscus eremicus (assembly GCF_949786415.1). Lineage (NCBI taxonomy): Eukaryota > Metazoa > Chordata > Mammalia > Rodentia > Cricetidae > Peromyscus > Peromyscus eremicus. The sequence continues at coordinate 60,124,844 of NC_081436.1, forward strand.
CATAGACAGTGCTGGTCTGAAACTGCTGATTTTGCTTCTGACTCCTCATCAACGCTGGCTGGAACACTTGTCTGTGAGCAAGCAGCTCTTTCTCAGGAAAGAGGTAAGTGTAAGACACCACCACTTATACCACTTCCTGTCCTAAACGCAGAGTAGACTGAATGGAACAGGCCAGCAACATCCTTTCGGTGAAGCACTCTTACATTGTAAAAGGAAACACGAGTATAGAAGCAGGGAACCCAGCAAGTGAAGGCCTAGAATACCACAGAAGGACACTTTAAAAAGCAGGCAGTGGAGAGCTGCCCAAATCACCCCTCTTCCAACTTCAAGCCAACACAGGCCAACTTGAAGAGAAACCTCTTCTGCTTAGGGAGGAAAGAAGGAATTAGGTATGAGTCTTAGACTTAGCACTACCACATATGTCATGGTAGAACCAAGTACCAAATAGAGCCCCACAATCCACTCCCCCCAAGCTGGTACCCACAGGCTAACCCCTCAGAACTGCAGTACCTAGGTAGCCAAGTAGCTGCACCATCACTATACCCAAACTCAAATAAGAGAAGGTAAAATCAATACTTAAGCTACCAAGAAGCAGGGCATGAAAGGTAGCAGATGACCTTGTCTTAGAGGCAGAGTCTGAGCCTAGAGAGATAAGAAACACCAAGGAACAAATAAATGTCCCAATGCCAAGGCTACAGTTTTCAGATGCAGTCTCAAAATTTGCAATGGAATCAGGCAGAGGTTTGTGTAACAGTGTTACACACAAGTTTTCCTGCATCACTGCCACCCTGAGGTACACTCTGGATACCCTGTCTCAGGCCTGTGGAGGTTACTACAGCCAGAACACTACTCAGAAATGACCTACAAGCAACAGCTTTGGTAACTAAAGGACTGTCTCTAACACCAACCCTTAAAATTCAGGCAACACAGTTATTGCCAGGCCCAAGATCATGGTTCGAACTTCTAGAACTGTTCTGACAATCAGCAGGACACCCACCATGGCAAGACCAGGTACCAAGCAGCCTCACATTTCAGCTTGCATTTCAACCAACTGTGCCATAAGTCAAAGTGTACTCTGAAAATGATCAAGTACTATAAACTATAATGTAGGTTCAATCCATCTTAGCATCATTCTTGGTGGCCCTGGGACTGCTTCCTCCAATAATAACCAAACATTGGGCACCATAGTATGACTCATCTCCATCCACTAAAGGTATCATGGGATAGCCATCACAGAACTTTGCCTTGGAACTAAGCATCCGACTGGTAAAACCTAACACTGAGCAATTCCAAACAGCTCTTGTCCCGGGAACAACATGTGCCTGTAGTCCAGGTATCAAGTAGCAGCGCATGGTCCAAGTCTGTTGGTCATCTACTCCAGTCAGGCTCATCTGCGGCTGGTGGAAGGATTTGAGGACCATGAGTCCTCCTTAACAACAGGCAACCTATATAGTATTGCTGCTAGACCTACCTCCCTGGTCTTGGAAGGCCCCTAGGCACAGATGACACAGCACTGCAGCACTGTGGCCATGAGTATGGCACTGGAGACTGAGGGTGGTCCCTCTGTTTGAGTTCCACCTGGAGCCTGGCAGAAGCCCACAGCACCTAACAAGCTGGTTACTCTACATTAGCCCACTGTAGGAACAGTGAGAAGCTTCAGGGTACTCCATTTCAGGTACTCCTCCATTTAAAAACAAACAAACAAAACAAAACAAAACAAAACAAAAACACAGAAACTTTGAATTTGGGACAAACTCTGGCTTGGGTGGCCCTCTCATGCTAAATGACAGTAACATATAACTCACATCAAACGTACACATAAGGCACACAACCTAAGGCTAAAGAAGTAGAGGTAACCACAGGCTCAGACAATATTAGCCGACTGCCCAGAACTAACAGATGGGCATAATAACAAAGGCAGATTATGAACACCTTGTCTTTGTACTCACGATCTATCAGTGCCCAAAGGGCATACAACGTGGAAGAGAATCAGGAACTTTCAGGGATATAGCTTCAATTGCTTAACAGTGAAAAATCAATGTGCCAGACACCAGCCATAAAGCAACCAGTAGGACAAGCTTTAAGGATACTCAATAGCTTCAAGTAAACACACACACACACACACACACACACACACACAAATTCAGTACTCTTAAAAAAAAGAAAGTTAGTTGAGCAATAAATTTCCTTTTAAGTCAAACAGAAATCGTGAAGCTAAAAAACAGACTGAGAAAATCTAAAGTCTGATAAGAGTATATCAAATAGAAGCATTAGTGAGCTCAGAGACAGTCTATTTGAAAATACGTAGTCAGAGGAGAAATGAAAAAATAATAAAGAAAGCTTACAGTGATTTTTAACATCATTAAAAGAGCAAATATGTAAGGTTTATGTTCCAAGGGAAACTTGAGACTACCAAAGGAATAGGAAGTTCATTTTAGAAGACAATACTAGAAAGCTTCCTAAACCTAGAGAAGAATACTAATAACCATGGAAAAGGTCAAAAGTCACTAGTGGGTCAAGTAAGTATAATCCAACACAGAAATTACGCTCTTGAAGATGAATGGTAAAAGTAAATTCTGAAGGCAGCATGAGAAAAGCAGCAAACACATGAAGGATACCTCAGTTGACCTCATGGAAAACTTCTGCACACATCTCATAGGCCAAGCATGAGGTTCCCACATTTCTGAATGGGAAAACCACCAGCTAGAAAGAATATTGTCGTCAGCAAATGTACACTATAGAAATGCAAGAAGCAAATTCTCAGGCCACCTGCCAAGAAAAACTGAGTGAATACATTTCTACCAGACATAAAATATGCTAAAGGGAATTCTTCAGATTGAAAAAGAAGTTAATGAGGAAGAAGCTAACCGCATCACATAGGCAGAAAACTACCATGTGATAAACATTTTAAGTTAATCTCAAAAACTCCAACTATGATGGCGGTTCTGAGGCTGAGGGAGACAGGTAGAGGCTGACCAATAGGTACAAAGTTATATTTTAGATGAACTAAGTTCTGATATGCTACTTAATAATACGGATGTTATAAATAATGATATCATAATATACAGTTTATCAAAGCTAGAAGGAAGGATTTTTTTCATGTCATGATAAAGAAATGAATTTTGAAGAGACAGGTATGTCCAATCTGATTTAAACATTAAATGATAGATACATACACGGATGAAAACATCACATGTGTGTGTGCCTGTTAAAATTAATTTTATTTTTAAAATACTTTTTTTTTGAGACAAGGCCCCACACTATAGCCCTGGCTGTCCTGAGACTTGCTGTGTATACCAGGTTGGCCTTGAACTACAGAGATTAACTGTTTCTGCCTCCCAAGTGCTAGAATTAAAAGTGTGAGCCACCACACTTAGCTAAAAATACTAATCTTAAATGGAAAGTGAAGGAAACGATAGGAAGGGGCTAATAAATAATTAATAGGTCCACAGAGTTTAACTAGAACCAAAGTCAAGAAAGAAGTTATAAAATACATCTGGTTGCCAATTTAATATCTAACTCATTACCTTCTAACAAACAGAATCTTGGCTATTTATAGAAAAGAAATGTGTCTAATATAAAAACTGATTTTCCCCAGATTCTCTTGAGCTTAAGAATGGTCATATGATAATAGAAGACAATAAAATTAAGATAGGATTTGATTAGGCACAGTTTCTACTAACCTCAGTTTTACCAGTGAGAAGCAAGAGGCCCAACTGGCATACGCTGTTTTCTATTTTTGCCTTTTTATCATTTGTATTGTGCAGTCTTGTACCTATAAACCAGCAGCCCTCCTTCTACTGTGAGAGTTACCGAGTCCTGCTGACTTTCTGGAATGCCATGTCCTCTTGGAGCTCTGTGCACTCAGAGTCTCTAGGAAAACTTTGTAAAAAGAAGAAAACTTCTTTCACAAGTATGTGATTACACACTCTACGTTACATATGGGTAAGTTCAGCGCTGAGGACAGAGAAGGAAATCTCAGGTATCGAGTGTCAGTAATGACTGAGTTGTGCTTCCTCTGAAACATATGTCAATAACAAGTGAAATGCGTCCATGAGAAGAAAACACATGCAGGTGGTCTAAAGAGAAGACGCTAAAGGGGGAGTGGCCTTAGATGAAACTGTGTGAACAGTATGGCGTTTTCTCTTTTTATCCAAGGAGTGCTGTAACCAAGAGTCCCTTGTAAGTATCTCTTTTCAACTCCTAGGTTGGTGGTGTCATGTTAATATCTTTAAATTAGCTATGTAGTGTTAATACCATGGAAATTCTCAAACCTTCCAAGTCAGGTCCTTTTTTTCTTTAAAGCTCTCACTGTCAAATATTTACCAGAGCACACCATTCCTCAGCCAAACAAGAGCCTAGAAAAAGAATAATGAGTGCTCAAAAGGCCCCATTATTCATCCTGAGACTTCATTAGCTCAGATTATCTGAGACAGCCTGACACTTAACAGGAACACAGTCACTGAGAAGGAAATAGAATAAAGTTGAAAAAAATAATTCTTTATCGTTCACTGAGAGCTTTAGGGTTAAGTTGACTTTTCACAAGAACTAAGCATGGGTGGGGGACAACGCCTGCAGCTTTAGTTTAATAAAACGTGGACATCCCTGAGCGGCTGTGAACGTCAGTCCCCCACTTCCTACGCACGCTGACTTGAGCTGTATGCTGCGCAGATCGGAGGTGCACTTGTGGAGTAAGAACACGTTAGAGATGCTGAGAGGCAAATTCTGTGACCACAATTTTCAAAGATCCAGTGTTCAGTGTAATGACAGTAGGCAACAATGAGGAGTGCCAGGCTTCACTTAACGTTTCCACAAGACAACTAAAAGTAGCTATCAGCAGATTATATAACTGAATCCATGTGAAGTTTGCCTAGACGTTTAAAGTATACAAAAATCCTCTTATATTACTACTTCAGAAATTAAAATCGTTTATGCTCTATTTCCCTACAGAATGTGAAGCAGCAGAAAATCTAAACAAGTAAAAGAGAAATGGAATATGAGAAGCAAATCTAGAGGTGGCAAGAGAAGGCAGAGTCAGGCACACACACACACACACACACATCTGAAACGTGGATACTGTAGGCAAGTCAGTAGGTCGTGAGCAGCGTCTGCTTAAAGCCAGGGAAAGGAACAAATGAACAGACTTAGGGCAAGGAAGATGAATTCTATTATCCCAATGAGCAAATAGGAAATTGCAAACTAAAGTCAGGCAGAAGGAGAGAATGGAGTGAATAACCTCTGGTCAAACATGTGGAACCTGATAAAAACAAGGGAAGAAAAATCAACTGTGGATGCACATTTTCCTTAAACAACTAACTGAATAAGACTTGACATACAGGAAAAGAAAAAGTTCTGTAGAAAAATGTACCTACTATGGCCCATGAATAGCTATATTTCATGAAGAAGTTATTACTTAGACAGCAGTCATGTCTCTTCACTAATAAGGCTTGTCAACATGAGCATTTTGTCAACTTAGACGACTGTAAGGCTGTAGCAGGTATCAGCGCCTGAAGACTACATATCTGCTCTAAGTTCCTGTGCGTGATAAAGAACATTATGGATTGTTCGTATTATTACTACAGTGCTCTAAGTTCCTGCGCGTGATAAAGAACATTATGGATTGTTCGTATTATTACTACAGTGCTCTAAGTTCCTGTGCGTGATAAAGAACATTATGGATTGTTCGTATTATTACCACAGTGCTCTAAGTTCCTGTGCGTGATAAAGAACATTATGGATTGTTCGTATTATTACTACAGTGCTCTAAGTTCCTGTGCGTGATAAAGAACATTATGGATTGTTCGTATTATTACTACAGTGCTCTAAGTTCCTGTGCGTGATAAAGAACATTATGGATTGTTCGTATTATTACTACAGTGCTCCAACAATGGCGGGGATAGTGAAAGCAGGTTAGCCAAATTCAACAAGTGACTAAGTGACAAACACCCTACTGTGCGTAAATAGAACACTGTGGGTAAAGATAATCTGTACTGTCCCATGTGGATTACATCCTGGATCGCTTACTAAGAGAATGAAGACAAGACAGGCACATGTACAGTGAAGATGGGATCACTGTACTCCAACCACTACCACCACAATCTGGAACCTCAACCTCTTTCTTACGTACAACACCAGGAGAGGGGTTAGCTGGTCTCCGTAGGAAGGCTCTGTAGGCAAGCAGTCTCAGGCTATAAACATACAGAAGGTGGACATTTGCTAAAACTGTACACACCCATCAACTGTGTATAAACACTCAGACTCAGACTTCCAAAAAAAGCTTTGCCATTTCTCTTGAATGTGGCCACACAGGAAATGGCTTTGCCAGTTGTCCCAATAGGTCTGAGGTTTTGAGAATCCTCAACAAGCTCATGCACATGCCAAAATGCTCACACATTCAGGATTGGCTTACTCCGGGCTTCCTAAGCTTCCTATAAGAACTCTCCAGGTCAACTGTCTCCCAAGTAGCTCAGTACACAAGCTTCAGAAATCTCTTAACAGTTGCACTACTTAGTATATGAGCAGAAAGGAAAGGACTGGAGAATAGGGGTCTCCTCTTTTTTCTTAGCTCACCCCTCCCCCAGAGGGGAGCTTTTCCTAGAGCTCATAAAATTAGCAAGCCTAAATTATTAAAGACATAACTTTCTTAAAATGTTATATATTTTCAACTGATAAAAAATAAATAACACTCAGAAAAACAAATGCTACCTGTTTTCTCTCATATTAAAAAACAGTGTGTGTGTGTGTGTGTGTGTGTGAGAGAGAGAGAGAGAGAGAGAGAGAGAGAGAGAGAGAGAGAGAGAGAGAGAGAGAGAGAACTAAAAAGGGGCCACGGGAGAAAAACAATTTTGAAGCTATTCTCTAAATGCTAATCTACATAAGACATGATACATAATAACAAATACTAAAAGAAATGCTTAACATTAATGACAAAATAAAAAACAATTGAGTATGGTTACGTGTAAATGATAAAAGGAATCACAAATTACCAGTGTCGTGTCCGTGGGGAATGGGCTTGCCACATAAGCATGGGACCTAAGAGTGATCAACTGAAAAGCAGGCCCAATGGTGCACATCTGTAATCCCAGCTCTGCTGGGGCAGAGAAAGAAGGAGGATCATGGGAGCTTGCTGGCCAGCAAGTGCAGCCATAATGATGAGCTACAGGTTCAAGGAGAGACCCTATCTCAAAAAATGGAGGTAACTGAGGAAGACATCTGACATTAACTCCTGGCCTCCACACACATACACAAACATGTGCACAGATAACCCCACATAAATGTGAACATTTGTGTGCACATGCATATATAAAAAAGAGAAAAAGAAACGGCTTAGTGAACAACTCAGAGGCACTGGTCACCGCCCTCAGAATCTCCACTGAATATAGCATACACTTGTAAGCAGAAACGTACTCATTAATAAATAACTTCTTATCTGATTGCTTCTCCAGACTTTGATAATTCATAGACTTTCCTGAATAAGAGCTTATGTATCTATCTACATACTCTCATTCATTACCTCACATTCAGGAAGAGAATTTACAGTTGGTAGGGAAAATATATCATAGTTTAATGTAATGTTATTAAATATCTCCACTATATACGAATATCTAAAAAAGACAAACAAACTTTTGGAAAGCTTTTTGAGGAAACCTAGATTGTCCATGTGAACAAGTTTAAAGATGGCAAATCAAACACTTATGGAAAGTATTTACATAGTATTGGGTATATGCCACATTGGTCACAAGTAGAACTGGTACTTTGGTTGTTCAAAACTTTCAATGGTTTTAGGCATGTCTAAGCAAACTGCCAAGACTCCAACTCTAAATATGCTCTTGTATCACTGTTCTTTTCATGCCATATGAGACCATTTATAACAAATTATTCAGTTTTAGTAAATATCAATTTAGTAAAGCAGACATGACATGTCCTTCTGTTTTATAATGCCATACAAAAGTTTTCTTTTCTAGCCAACATATTAAGTTAAAACTTCTCTGTAAAGGATCTCGTAATTGCACATTTGAGTTACAAATATAATATTATCTGATTCTACTTTCAAAACTAAAGAAACCCACTTTAAATGCATTGCTAAAATTAGCTCCTGGGTTTTCTGAGCCCATTGATCCTGTGCCCACAGCATACTCTTCCTGTTGTTGCTGACTGAGTTATTCTGTGCCAGTTCCCCTCAGAGCAAACAGGCCTCAGCCTTGCTGGAATTTGCAGCCACAGTCTTACTGTCCAAGCCACTTCTTCTTTCTACAAAAACATTTTAGGGGACAAGTAATGTCCTTTGTGTATAACTTTTCTTAGACTAAGGGAGAAGAATATAGACAATGAAGTAGAGGATCTCTATGTGCAAGAGTACCACTGGTAGCTAGAGCATTATAAGACATCAATATAGCTATCTCCAGTTTCTATGTGTGTGATGGGGGGTGGGGGGGGACACACAGGAGGATTCTTTGAAATGGTAAATCACAACATAATGATTTTCATTTAAATGCAGTTCTATTTTCATGTTCTATATATCTGTGTAGTAAAATAACACACACAAAAGTAAAATCATAATGTGAGTAAAATCCCATTTCCACAGCAGCTGATAATTTGGTTTTAAGAAAAAAAAGTTACCCTTTGGTACAACTTTTGAGTTTCCACTATGTTTCACATATATATGAGTTTCCACACATATATGCAGACATATACATGTCTATAGATACAATCTGGTCAGAGCTTTTTATGACAAAATACTGAAACCAACTGTGTTTAGAACATGAAAAAAACACTGAGCAGCATATTTGAAAGTCCTTAGTTTGAACTACATAAAATGAAATCTATTACACAATTTTTCTCAGATGATTTAGTCTGTTGACTAAACATATTCAAGAAACATTTTCATGGCATTATCATAATTTTAATATTTTATACATATTTCAGTTATCAAAATTATTGAGCAACTTTATATATATTGATTAACAATACAAAAATAAACAGCCCAGGTTAAAAATATATATTACACATTAATAGAAACCTATAGCCATTTTAAAGCCAACTTCTCTATCTCCAATGAAATACCAAGAAGAAAACTACTATTTAGCTATGCATTTGATTGTAATGGGGCACTTCTCACTTCTGCTTTGATCTACTTTCTGATGATAAAGAAAAGCTTAAGGGATATTACAAGTTGTTCTATAAGCAGCTTTCCCAGTATATCTGAATGCAATAACATACAGTTGATGTGAAAGTTTAAGAGCTTTAAAACTAAATTTCCCAAACTGTAACAAAGCATATATATAGGGTGTTCCCTAACAATTGCCGCAAAGACAACATACAGTTAGTATATAACTACAGACATAGATACAGATGCTCTTATATACTTTCAGATAAAGATGATCATGTACTGCAGAACAGACCCAGCACTTTTAATCATTCAAATGAAAAATATATGACTTACCTACTAAACTCCAAACCTATTTCTTAACCCAGCTTCCTAGGACCATTAAGGGAAAATAAAACTATAAAGTAAAAGCAGAAAGCCATGATCATGGAAAAAGAAGAAGTAATCCCAAAAGATAAGATGTCCCCAGGCTCTTAATCCTCTAGCCCAAACCAGAGCTTCTGGTCTTTGGCATCCACTGGAGCATTAAACAGGCACCTGGAAGCTCCAGGGGAAGATGATCCTTCCTCCAAGACAGTGTATTAGTATTCTCTGAAACTAGACTCCAATTAGAACACAGGCAGTAGGAAATCTACTGAGTGCCAATGACTTACCACCATGAGCGGACTAGAGTGAGAGTGTTTGACAATTCATATCAATACAAAGTACATGTTATATTTTGAAACTAAATGCCTATTTCATAAAATTATTTTTCATAAAAGTAGAATACTATTTCATTCTCTCTTCTAAAAATAAATTTAGATAGAATCTTGGGAATTTTTCCATTGTGTACTGTTGTCATATGAAATCAAGTAACTACATTAGAACAGTAAGTATTCTATCAGAAATGTTATTTCCAACTCTAAGAAACAATTCTTAGAATTAAATAAAAGTGAGTAAAAAATTTTAATACTTTTATTAGGTAAGATATCACTAAATTTCCAAATATTAAAAAAATTGTTCTTTCCAGTGTGGAACCCATTCAATAAGTTTTCCTAAACCAATATTCTTTAATAAAGTTCATTGCAAATACATTAAGTTTTTCATCACAAATTAATCAATGAAACATACCTATTCCTACCTCTCTACACAAAAGAGCTAATACTTACAGTATATTCAGATTTATCAGCCTTGAGCCAGTGAGATGGCACAAGAAGTAAGGCAGCTTGCCACGCAGACCTGAAGATGTGAACTCAATCCCCAGAACCATGTAAGAGTGAGGAGAAGAGAAGCAACCCCACAAGGTCACTCTTGTGTGGCACTCATTCACACACAGACAATGCACATACAATAATAGATCATTTTTAAGTATTATCAGTCTTGTTTCACTAAAATTCACTGATATTTAACTATTTTTATTCTAAGAAGAACATAACTTTTGTTCTTCTTATCAAAGACACTGCTGGTGTACTTTCCAGACTATCTGATTATAAAATTCTCCCCTAGCTCTATAAGCACTGGCCGCTATAGTAAGCACTTTCTCCCCAATGAACAGAAATTAAGATAATAAAAACCTTCACTTCAAAGTACAACTCCCATACCAACCCCAGGTACAATATAGAGCTAATGACCCTAAGATATGGCAATATCATATTTTAAAACTCTTGATTCAAAGGAGAAAACGGTCTTGTACTATACTCAAGACTCAACCTTACAAACATATGTCTTCATCTTCCAATACACACTTAGCCAGGCTCTGTCAGATTTGTCTTTACCTGAGACAAAAATCCTTCCTGAGCTCTTCCCCCTTCCTTACCCTCCCATCATGTCCCGTAGTTGCTAGACTTGTAACTTGACAAAATCTAGACTCACCAGGACACAAGCCTCTAGGGGATTTGCTGTGGGATGTCTTTCTGTATGCTGTGAATATATGTTGCTCTCATTAGTTGACAAATAAAGCTGTTTGGCCAATGGCGAGGCAGAATAAGGTTAGGAGGGACATTCAGACTGAAGGTAGAGATGAAGAAGGATGGAGTCAGGCAGAAGCTGTGAGCCACCGCCAGGAGAAGCAAGATGTGAGAGAACGGGTAATGCCATGAAGCCATGTGGCAAAACATAGATTAATAGAAATGGGTTGAATTAAGTTATAAGAGCTAGTTAATAATGAGCCTGAGCCATAGGCCATACGGTTTGTAATTAACATAAGCCTCTGTGTGTTGACTTGGGACTGCAGTTGGAAGGTGGGGAGGACCAGTTCTCCCAAGTGCTGCAGCCAATGAGTGGTGGTATCAACTCTGTGCAGCCTATCTTCACCGTCTTCATTGGCAACAGGAACCACTGATGTCAACACAGACCAAAGCTGCAGCAGGGCCATGGAACCAGACATGGCCCTTCCCAGGAGCCCAGGCCTGTTCAATACCATGGTCCCAGGTGCTACACAAGCTGCTCAGATCTGTATGGCCCCAAGAGCAGTACAGCCCTTGGACATTAGCATGGGCCTAGGTGGTGGCCCAGACCTGGCTCATTCACGTGGCTCTTGGTGGCAACATGGGCCATGGATATCAACATAGACCGCCTACTGTGGTTGGACCACAGACCCAGACATGGTCCTTGTTAGCAGCCTGGGCCAGGATGTTGCCATGGCCCAGGTGGCAATGCAGGTCATTTAGATCTGAATGAACCCCTTGGCTGCATGTCCCTCGAAGACCAACTTGGCCGCAGGTGGCAACGTAGATCATGGGCCCTCAATGGCAACTGGAACCTCAAACATCAACGCAGACCCTGGCTGTGAATAGGTCAGGGACCCACACATGGCCCTGGCTGCAGCTTGGCCTGAAGACACCCTGGCCCTGGTTGGCACCACATGTCACTCAGGTCTGTATGACCCTGGCAGCAGCAAAGCCCTTGGACACCACCAATCCTGCCATACGTGGCGGCCCAGATACAGTTCTACCCCAAGACTGTTGCCTGGGCAGGCAGAGATCAACCACAAGCCATCCGGTGCCATGAGGCCAGGGTGCATGGAGGACCCCTCTTAATTAAAACTATACAAAAACTTCAAATGAGGTAGATGGCTTATAAGACCATATTGTCCACCCATATGCCTCCTCCTTGACTCCTGATTATCAGTAGATATGATCTTATCTACCAGCAGACACTACAGGAGTGCTGTCTGCCTGGATCCTAAATGAGCGGGGTAAAGGCTACGTAATAATTTCCTGGCTGTGAGGTATACTGTAGCACTCCGGCAAGGGACATTAGGAGTAACTCAGGGAAGCTTAAACAAGCAGTAATGATCTGCACTGAATGAAGTAGAGACGCTATCACTGCTCTGGAAGATTGTAGAGAGGAGGGTCAAAAGATGCAAAGTGTTTATGTTGGAAGGATTCTACCAGTTAAGACTGGAAAATGCAATGGTGTGTCTATGTTGCCTAAAACTGTTTAGGGGACATTTCATTAACCAAGATGGTACAAATACCCTAGTGAGGAGACATTTAGCATAACTGATGGGAGACTGAAAACTGTGAACCCAGGCTAAGGATAGAAGATGTTATTACAAAATTGGGACCCTCTAGGACTGGTGGGTATGATAATGTGATAAAACTTCAGAATAGCTGAGGCTACAGAGACACAATTAATACCATTAGAAGTCAGGTAATACCATTAGAAGTCAGGAAGAAAGACAATGAAGCTGGAATACTAACAAGGAATTCTAACCCTAGATTTATGAAAATATGATATTTCTGGGGCAAGAGATGACAGAAAAATAGAAAACACAAGGCTAGATGGACAATAGGTAGATAATAGATGATAGATAGATAGACAGATAGATGATAGACAGACAGACAGATAAGCAGAAGACTGAAACCAGTCACTTCACATAAAAGTGACAACCCCATGCCCAGTTGTAAAAATCTGAACAAAGTAAGGGAGTTAAGCAAATAACCAGAAAGAACATTTGACACCAGAAGAACAAGGTTATACAATTGTGATTTTCCCTATCTATTTGAATATCTTAAAACTATTATAACCAATCCCAGCACTCGGGAGGCAGAGCCAGGCGGATCTCTGTGAGTTCGAGGCCAGCCTGGGCTACCAAGTGAGTTCCAGGAAAGGCACAAAGCTACATAGAGAAACCCTGCCTCGAAAAAAAAAAATTATGACCAGTTAATTATAAACTAAAGATAGGGATATATACAGACATTATGAGAACTGAATACTGCTGAGGGATGTATTTCTGTAAGCTGTGAATATGTATTGCTCTGATTGGTTGATAAATAAAGCTGTTTGGCCAATGGCGAAGCAGAATAAGGTTAGGCGGTTCATTTGAACAGAAGAGAGAGGAAGAAAGATGAGTGGGAGAGAAGCTGTGAGCTGCCACCAAGACCAAGAGAAGCAAGATGTGAAAGTACTGGTAAACCAGTAAGCCACGTGGTAAGACATAGATTAATAGAAATGAGTTAAGTTATAAGAGCTAGCTAGCAAGAAGCTTGAGCCATAGGCCATTCAGTTTGTAATTAACATAAGACTCTGTGTGTTTACTTGGGACCAAGCGGCCACAGGACCAGGTGTAACATAGGAAAACTTCCATCTACAGAATATGAGATCTAATTGACACAAACATTCAAAGACATTAAAGGACCACAATGTAACCACACTCTCCTTTAGAGTAGATGTATATTTAATTAGATAATAAATGAAGTCCTAGAAGTGATAAACCAAATCCGGGACAGTTCAACCTGAAGACAGCTGAAATAAATCTCTTAATCCCTCAATAAAATATGGAGGTAGAAAAAGAACTAAATTGACCAGAACATTTTTTTCTTTTTTTCCCCCAAAATACCATGGACTAGAGGATGCTAGGCATATTAAATATGCACCAGGCCTGTAGGCATAACCTTAGAAAAGCAATTAAAGTTGAAGGGGCTCTAGCAGGCCTGAGCATTGCAAACATGGCTCTGGCAGGCCTTGCCCTTCTTCTATTCCCTCTTCCTTGCTAAAAACCATTAGATTATATTCCTAAAGCTAGCCAAGGTCTACTCCCTTATTTGGCCACTTCCTCCCCATGAGGCTGACTACCAAGGTCCAGCTATCAAAGTATTGAAGTCCAGTAATCAAAATCGCCCTTTTGACTACCCTAATTAATCTGTGCAATCAAAATTAATTGGCCCTCATCCTAACATGGGGTTTCTCCTTTTACCTTTATAAACTGTAATTTGTTGACTATGGGCCATGTTGTCTCCTCTCTATGCAGAAGCAATCCGTTGTCCCTACAGAGCAAATATCCTTCCTCTTCTCCTTCATTCTTTTTCTCCTCTCTCTCACTCTCTAGCTCCTGTCTTTTATTCTCTGCCCTTTGTCCTTGTGGAGCAAATAAATCTCCTTTTTGCTAAGAACTTGGTCTTGGGATGTCTTGTGCAGATACTGGTCCTTTCAAAAGTAACCAAATGCATATAAATACGGTGTCTTAAAGAGAATTAAAATTCAAAACATGCCAAAATAATTACTTTAATAACAACACATAAATGTTCATATTATTTTATCAAATTATAAAACAAGTCAAATGATTATAGAATGCAATGATATTATATGAAAGAACTCATTGCTATAAAATAAATAAAGCAAGTTTGCTCTTCATTATAAAAAACATTACAGACAAAAAAAAATTTTCACTATTTAGTCATAGTTTACCCTCAGATGAAGAAATACTTATTTAGGTCCTTACAGAACTTTAAGGAAAATCACTGTGATTCAAAATTTTATGCCTAACTACATACAAACATCAGAGAAAAGTATCCAATAGACACATTCCTAGAAAATATCACTGTTTCCTTTTAAAATTACTGAAGACATTCATTGTTTTGATGAAAAATAAATTAAATTTTCAAAGTTAAAAAAAATTGGAATTCTATGAAGGTGCAATCAAAAGCAGACTCAAATAGAAGCACTAAATTCCAAGGAAAAGAAGAAAATGTATTGATTTATCCTTGATTGGCAATTACATGATACATGATCTGAATTTGTCCACTCAAAATGTATATGTTAAAGCCTTAACTCCCAATATCTAAAAAACGCATCTTTATTAGGAGACAGAAGTCTGAAAGACGTAATTGGTTGAAACTTACCATGGGATGGTCCCTGGGCCCAGTGACTAGTATGTTTACTAGCAGAGATTTATACATCCAGACCAAGCACATATCCATCCGCACAGACTAAAGACCATTAAGACACAGCAAGAGGGGGTGGTCATCTCTCTCAGCTGGAGAACAGGAAAGAGCCACACTTGCTGAGTGAGACCTTAGTCTTGGACTAAAAGCCTCCAGAGGTTCTGCTGCTGAGCCCCCCGTTGGCTGGACCTTTCTATGGCAGCTACAGTAAACTAACACAGATGAGTACATTCTTTAAAACACACTTAGAAATTATTTTAAAAATCAATAAATTAGCCGGGCAGTGGTGGTACACACCTTTAATCCCAGCACTTGGGAGGCAGAGCCAGGCTGTGAGTTCCAGGCCAGCCTGGTGTACAGAGCAAGATCCAGGACAGGCACCAAAACTACACAGAGAAACCCTGTCTAGAAAAACCAAACAAACAAACAAACAAACAAAATCAATAAATTAAAATTAGCATAAAATGAAGGTAATCAGTGTCAATGATGGAAAGCAATTTTATGTATTTATGGTGAAAATGTATTTAAATTAGACTTTTAGGAAAATAATTTTGCAGTTTAGTTTTAGAAAGCTAATATATTCTAACCTAGTCATTAGATATCAGATAATCTTTTTGGAATAAAATCTTGAGACTATAAAAGACATAATAATAAAGATAATAACTAAAATAAATACTGGTTAATAATAAATTATTAATTATTTATTATTATTTAATTAGTTTCTTTTTAGGCCACATTCTAGGTGTATTTCATTTTCTTACACTTTTAGGCTTATTATAAAATTCATTATCATAGTTTTTATTAGTTACGTTTAACATCACAAAATCCAAAGCATTTGCTTTTAATTTATTACAGTTTTCTATACATTTTTATCAAATGATATAGAGGAGGTCAGGGAGTATTACTCTAGCAAATCACTGAGAAGTGTAATGTAAATAATTAAAAAACAGAATTTTGCTTTATGTGCAAGATTTTACCAACTCATATAAAGTGAAGTTATGCTCTGTTTGGTTGGAACCTCCAGCTCATCCCTGCATGATGCAGAAAGCCTCATTCCTATCTCTCTCTCTCTCTCTAAACCCCGCCAACTAAGAGAATCTCCAAACAAAGGAAGGTACCAAAAAGCCCAGTTCCCCACTCTTAGCAGCTATGGTAGCTGCTCCCCTGATGTTCCCAGCACCCCAACCCCTGCCCAAGCATTCAAGCTTTTGACCATACTTGGGCACAAACTCAGCTTGAGGCAGACATGTCATCACCCCTGCCTACAGGCTATATAAGCTCCCTACTTTAGTTTGGGCATGTGACTTCTCCTGCCTTGATCTCTGGAGCTGGAGAACTCAGCCAGGAGTTGCTCTGCTCAAATAAACCTGTTCTTTTACTTTTCCAATTCGTCTTGATCTGGCTTACTGTGTTGGTGGAGAAACTTATTATCGGGGTACAGAAAACCTATTATGTCTACTCCTTTAAACAAACACCTTGATCACATCTATTTGGCTATTTCTATTTATTTTTCACTTCAATTATAGTTGCACTATAATTAATGTTAGTACGAGATAAGACATAAAGCTATTTCTTAATGCCAATCCTCAAAGGTCTACATATGTGTAATCAAGTGTAAGCACAAACAGGATTCAAACAAATTTGATGGAAGCAGTTAGAAATTTTTAAACAGATGCTAAGAGACTCCTCAAACATCAAAACCATCTGTAAGAGTGTAGAGATAAAGATGTCTAGCTGATTGGCTAACAAGACCCCCCTGCATTTCTGTAGCTACAGGCAGATAAGAAAGAGCACCATCAGGCTGTGAAGACTGGAAATCTTACTTACTTGAATCTCATTGCTGATAGTGAATATTTACAAGAGAAAAAGTCATCAAATCTAAATTTTACACTGTTTAAGAATAAAGATTCAAAGAAGAGGCGATTAATAAAGCAACTTCATATACAATAGTTATTAAGGAAGAAATCAGCAATAAATATGGAAATGAAGTTTAGAGACTTAAAATTTATTATTTATTGAGATAAAAGTAAAAAAGGAATTAATTTCCTGCTAGAGGTGGCTGGGAGGGAGGAGTTGTAGTAACTAGTTAATTGGAAATAAATAAACAAAATAATTGCCAAGCAGCAGCTCTAAGGAGGTTCAGAAATTTTAATGTCTTATTACCAGAGCCATCAATGATGTCCTCGGGCAACACTCAGCAATAAGGAGACATAATCCTGACCACGCTACAAGTGTGCAAGCCACGCTGCACAGACCACTATTCTACTGATGCGAGCAAGGTTCACAGGGAAGGGTACTAAAAATAAAAAGGAAAGAAAGTCTGAACGAAAATACTCTACACTGGTAGATAAAGATGCTTCCAGAAGCCATGAGTTATTAATGAAAACCCTACACCAGGTGGGCTACCTCCTGCAAGCAGTCAGTGATGAGGCCTCTGAACCCATGTCACTTGGTTGCCCACTAGAACCACATCATAAGACCCTATTGCTGAGACACCATGTGCTTTGGTAGCAGGACACAGAGAAATCAAGCTGGAACCAAGATGGACAACAGCCTCCCTGTTGACCAACTCACATTCTGCCAGAAGCTGCTAGGCAGACCACTAGGAGAGAAATGCCCTAAAAGTCTTAGTCAGCTGTGAACCCTGTGTGCCACATTACTGATCTAGCTATGCAAAAAACTAATCATGGGTGCAACAGCAGCAAGTCAGTGATAAGGGTAACCAACAGCTTTCTAATCCGACTTTGGACCCGCTCCACAGAAAGGAACCCATATCTAACACTGTTAGCTTGGTCAAAAGTCCATGTCTGGGAAGGCACCACAGTAGGAAAGCTATTGTTTGACTAAAGGATATAATATGCACATAAAATTGCCAGCTAAATAAATTTGTTTATGCCCTAATATTAATGCTGACATAAACTTTGATGAGAGAAAAAGCTCCTTTTTACAGTGGGAGACTCACAGGTGTTGAAAAGAAGAGACTGTTGAAACTCTCCCATAAACGGAACATCAATCCAAAGGGACTAGCACTCCAGCATCAAGGCTCAGGAACACCGCATAGATAGAAGGGGGAAGTGTAAGAGATGGAAGAAGCGGTGATGTGAAGTGGAACACTGCTGCATTACTAATTTCACAGCAGTCGTGTTTACAGGCACAAGATCTGAACAAGATTGGACTTAACATCATCCTTCTGGGTGGTGGCAGTGTGGGCAGGGGGATTCATTGGAGTGGTATCCTGAGACTTCACCCCTCCCTGAGTGACTATAGGCAGTTTATAGTCACTAGAAGAAGTGAAAACATATTCTTTAGTTTAGTGTAAACACTGGTAAGGAGTTCATGTTCTTATAAATAATCCCCATTCAGGGTCCTCTAAGAAATCCTAAAAAAAAAAAAAAAAAAAAAAAAGCAAAGGGCGACCCTCAAAGAATAAACATAGAAAGGAGACTAGCTGGGAAGTTAGTGTGGTCAGCAGATATACGAGGAAAATGAGAAGTTAATGGGGGAATATGGTAAAAATACATTACATACATGTATAAAAATACCATCTTTAAAGCCTACTTTAACTAAAAATTAATTAATATGTGCTAATAGAAAAGAAAGAAAATTCTGGTATGAGTACAGTCATTGAAAGCTCATTTCTCCTATCACCCTGTGCTCCAGTCAAACTGACAAGTATCCCTCATAGCAGCTCTGGTTAGGTCATCCAACGTTTTCTTCAAGGTTCGGTCGCTAGACCACCTCATTCCCATAGTGCAGAAGCATGTACACTGAATTGCCATGACCTAAAAACCCAGGGGGAGAACACTTTAGAATCATCACCTACAGTTAACATGGGAGTGGAATGTATCCAACACACTCGTGAGAACATATTAAAAAATATTTGTAGCACTTTCATGATAGCAAAACTGTAAAAAAAAAAAATCTATAAAAAGAGTGGACAAAATGTGCTGTAACTGTATAAAATATATTATTCAGCAGTTGAATGAACTACCATATCCCAGAACAATATAGGTGAAGTATAAAATTAAGCAGGAAGCAGAAAAGTAACTTCTTATAAAAATGAAACAACTAATGCTTTTCAGGGGTATATAGATTGAGAATCTATGTAAAAAGAAAAGGATTGGGAACTTTGGGCTCAATCTGATTAGCATAAATTGGAGAAGTTAATATAATGGAATGAGGTTAAAAAACATTTAATTCTTATTCTATCTCTAGTTTGAGATGGTACATTCATGAACATTTACCACATTATTGCAAAACAATGGATTTCAAGAGCTTTGTCTTCTTGCCATAAGCAATACAAAACTCTGCAAAGTTTATGAAGTAAGCAATTCAAGAGTGGACAGGACACAACACAAGCTGGGGTTTGTAAGTGGAATGAAGTTTCCCAATTGCTTTCTCCCTGTGAACAACACCTCAACATTCAAAAACAACGAAGTGGAGCCCAGGCGGAGAGAACTGTCTTAGAGAAGCTGAGAATGAAGTATGGTTAGTGTTCGCTGCTAGGAGAGGAAGGGTCAGTTTTCAAGCGTGGAGCTCCTGATAAATCCGCCACACATCTAAGAATATTTGGACACCACAAACTGGCCTTAATGGGGAGGCAGAAAACAAGACACAAATTGGATGGGACAAGGCAGAGAATTTGAGGGAGTTGGGGAAGGTAAATATGATCAAAAGTCATTGTATAAAATTCTCAAAGAACTAATAAAAAAGACTTTAAAAATACAGTTTGGAGGATGAAGAGATGGCTCAGGAGCACATACTGCTCTACCAGCTGACCAGGGCTCAGACCTCGGCAGCATATCAAGAGACTTACAAGTGCCTGTAAGTCCAACTCCAAGGGATCTGAGGCCTCAGTGGTCACACACACACACACACACACACACACTCTCTCTCCTCTTTTCCAGCCCTCGGTATTAGGAAGAGGTCAGGCTGGATTGGATGAGCACTGAAACAATGAAGCTGGAGGACACGTACAGCACAGACTGCAGAATCTGACGGACTGCACTGGGAATGGCTGAAAGCTGGGAACACTTTCCTGAAGTCACATGCTACTACGAAACTATCCCATTAGCAAGCTTAGAAAGGGATCTGTGCCGGGCGGTGGTGGCGCCCGCCTTTAATCCCAGCACTCAGGAGGCAGAGCCAGGCGGATCTCTGTGAGTTCGAGGCCAGCCTGGGCTACCAAGTGAGTTCCAGGAAAGGCGCAAAGCTACACAGAGAAACCCTGTCTCGAAAAACCAAAAAAAAAAAAAAAAAAAAAGAAAAAAAAAAAGAAAGGGATCTGTGAAAATCCCTGGGCATTCAGTTGAGTCTCCACAAAGGCCATGCACTAAGAACAAAGAAAAAACATATTCATCACAAAAGTGACAATGGACAAAAGAAAAACAGGAAAGTAAGAAAGAGAGAATACTATCACGAAAAGCCTAAAATCGAGTTTGACAAGGTGGTTGTCCGTTATGTGCTGCCTGACAGATGAGCTTCCTTGAAATGAAACACAAAAGTAGAATCTCCACAAGAAACTATATACAATACATGTAAAGAGGAGGAAAATGAATCCATAGTCATAAGAATAGAAAGCAAAACAGTACTAAAGATGACCAGTATGCTGCCATTAGCAGATAAGCACTTTAATTGCAAGGAGTTTATAAAAGGGTTTAGTGGGAGGAGAGATACATTCAGGAACTGGAAGAATTTCAGGAGATTAATGGCAGTCTAAATTAAAAAGCAAACCCATCTCCTCAGGGTTCAGGGAGCTGTTCGAAGAAGAGACAGAAAAATTGTAAGAGTCAGAGGAGATGGATGACTCCAGGGAAACAGTACTGTCCAGGCACACCAGGGCGGTTCTACATCAGGAAATCAGAGACTGGGCAGCACACACAGGGCCTGCACACGCTCAAGCCAGACAGGGCTCCTGTGTTGAGAGGGAAGTGGACACAAGCTGCCACCCCTAACCAACAAGCTATCTGCAATCACTATCGCCTACAAAGGAAAATCAGTTTTCTCCAGCGGAGCCTCACTGGGTACACTAACCACATTTAAGGGTAGGCTCCACACCCAGCAGTGAAGGCCAACACAAAATGAACTCATCTGTATTTCTGTACACTTGTCTCACACTGCTTGGTTGGAGCATTTTTGTCTCTTTAGTCTTTTGCTTATAAATTATGGTTTCCGACTATGTGTTTTTATGGTGTGTGTGTGTGTGTGTGTGTGTGTGTGTGTGTTGTGCTTTTGTTTTTAATTACAGTTTGTTTGTTTGTTTGTTTGCCTGATTGTTTTCCAAAGGGAGAAAGAAAGGTCACGGAATTGGGCAGGTAGGGAGGTGAGAAATGTCAGAACACACTCCAGGAATGAAATGCTTGTGAGAACACCCCCCAAAAAACAGACAAGAGTCTTGTGACCTCAGTTTCTTCAGAACATGCAACTGTTCTTGAAATGTTTTCATACTCCTCCCAGGGGAGGGGTTAGGACTGAGTTTACTTAGATTACCCATTCCTTGCTGTTGTTATTCAGTGAAATGTTTAAAGTAGCCTTTATACGCCACTACAGAAAAATGTTTTTGTCATATGCGGCTTGTCCTTATAATTGTATACAGTTTGAACTCATGAGAACTTTACTCATGTGACCTTTCTTTTTTTTTTTTTTTTTTTTTTTAGTTTTTCGAGACAGGGTTTCTCTGTGTAGCTTTGCGCCTTTTCCTGGAACTCACTTGGTAGCCCAGGCTGGCCTCAAACTCACAGAGATCCGCCTGGCTCTGCCTCCCGAGTGCTGGGATTAAAGGCGTGCGCCACCAACGCCCGGCTACATGTGACCTTTCTTAATCCTCAGAATATAAACTGTCTGGGGCTCTAAATAAAGCTGGCTATTGCATGAGACTTTAGTCTGCCTCATCCACCCACTCCATTCTCTCCAGGTCCCATGTCCTCTAGAGCAGTGATAGAGAAGGATCTGCGCAGAGCTGGGGAGGGGGTACTATGCTCAGAATACACTGTATGAAAAAATGTTTCATTGTAAAAAATCAAATCAAAGGGCAGGGGCTGGAGAGCAGGCTTGGCAGCTGAAGTGACTGCGGGGCAACCAGGACCTAGTTTAGGTCCCCAACACCCCAGGAAAAGCCGTGTGCACTAAGGGGGGGGGGCACCAGAAACGACAGCACTGCAGGCAGGACACACAGATCCTGGGACTTCCAAGCCAGCTAGCTTAGCCAAATTGGTGAGCTCCAGGTTGTAAGAGACCCAGTCTCAAAACGTAAAAATAGACAATGATCAGAAAGAAACCCAGTGTGGATCTCTGGCCTCCATGGCATACACACACATAGTCAAGTACATACACACAACAGCATACATGTTCACACTCCCACATGAACACACACACATAAAACATACACAAGTAAAACGGTTAAAGAAAACCTACCTTTTGAGAAGTAAGCAAACATAACACGAGCTATGGTGGCAGTGGTGAAGAGATAAAAAGAAAGCCGCCTGGGTACAGAAGACTAACAACCGCCCTCATGCAGGCGCCGAATAAACAACCAACTGGCTAACACAACGTCTGACTTTCGTGAGATAAACATGGAAAAGGTAATGATAACAAACAGAAGGTAACACTTTAAAAGCTGGGCACATTTTTATTTGGCTTCCTCTTGTTATATTGGTCTAGTCCTGGGCATCAGGCAAACACTGGAATTCTACGTTGTAATTTATGTGACCTGTACTTGCACATACTAGTTTAACATTTTACACTTATGTACCATCACACATATTATATAATAAGTAATATAAATAAAATTAAAGTAGATGAATTTTCAAAAAGTTGTACTTGAAACTCTTCTAAGTAGTAAGTTACTATAATATTTTAAATAACACATATCAGGTAAAGGAGTAATTTTAATTAGAAGTTTAATAAAAGCACAAAAATTTTCCTACAAGATCCCAATCAAATCAAACATTAATGATTAGATAGCTTTCAAGTGAACTTACCCATTTCTACTGAAAATTAATATGTAAGATTATAGCCTGCTAATTTTAAATTGATGTTAAGGTAAGCATAATAAAAATGGCAGTAGAAATATTTGTCACAAAGGATTATTATCCAGAATACATAAGGACTCAAAAAACTACAAAACAAACCTCACCTATGCCCCTGTAACTAACCCTAATGAAACTCCTTGGGTCACACACACACAGTCACACACACACACACACACACACACACACACACACACACACACAAACACAGGGTGGGGGGAGATGTCAAACCATTTTGTTGAACATAAACATACAGAATTAGGATTAAAGATAATATTGTAATCCACTAGTCTAAACATCCAATTTGTATTCATTTATGATATGTTACCAATGTGTATGATTTCAATTTAAATATTTCTTCTTATGCTGTCTGGTAAGAAAATTCTGAAAATGTTTTATCTCAAATTCTAAATTTCCATCTAAAACCATATGACTTCAATATGGCACTGAATCTGTGACTGCATTGTGTCATCTGATTGAAAGAAATTTTCTTAACATGGGTTTTAAGGTTATTAATTCATTGACTCAGAGTTCATCAAATGAAACATAACTTGCGATACTTCAACTCAATCACAGGATTCCTTGAACAGCACAAATATTTTCTTGCTAGTAGTAGAAAAAAAATAAGAAATATTTCAAGCATTAGGATTGGACATGCCAATCATGAATGGCTTTGAAGGATGAGGGAACCCTAATTCAAGGACTACAAGAGACCTCTAACACTAAGAAACAGCCCTGCCCCAACAATTCCCAAAGAAATGGGGACTTTGTGTGACAGCTGGGAATAACTAAATGCTGCCAACTATCCAAAGGCAGGTGAAATAAACTCTTCCCAGAAGCTGTCAGAGGGCCATTCTATCCTTGGGATTCAGCCCTAGGATCCATCTGAGTACAACTGGGATTCTGATTATAAAACTGCAAGACAATAAAGAAATGCTTAGCTCATTTAATTTGTAGTCATTTGTTATTATAAAACAGAAAATGAATCAATGAAAAAGTAGAAAAAAATAAGACTTACACATAAGCAGGTAAAGAATTATAATATTTGCATTATATAATCCAACTTGGTACTTCATTTAGTTGAAGCTGTTCCTGCATGCATTTGTTACAAAACCAATAGTAAAGAATACAAAGCATTTCCTTCACTGTGTGCTCTTCATGGAAACAGGATAATATTCTTTAAAGCACACATTGCTTTAAGCTTCAAATGTATTTTCATCTCCAGATTTGCATTTTGTGTAAATAGTTCTTAGAACAAGCTGTGCAGTTTTTCTAGAAAATGCAGCAAGTCCTATTCTTATGATTGCCACATTTCATTTTGAAATTGAGGTGTACCATAGAAGAACATACAAAAAGAGTAATGTTCAGAAATAGATTGTAAAAAATAAGGTGTGGGGATTTAAAAATTTTTAAAGACTTCACAATCACGGATAGTCATATTTTAAGCTTAGACATTGTTCTAAAAACTAGAATTTCATCTTTAGCTTACTCATTCTAATTATAAATATCATGAAATTTTCTTTAAAACTTCCTGTACAAAATATTTTTTGTGGGTTGGGGATGTAGATCAGCTGATAGAGTGCTTGCCTAGCATGTACAAAGGCCTGGGTTTGATCCCACATTCAGCCTCATAGAAAATTTAAGAAAAGCCTGTGATATCTGAGACCTTGACTCAAAAGAAGAGAAGAGAAGAAAAGAAAGCCACTGAACTGGAAGTACATCTCATGAGAATGTAAGGAATAAGTATTCCTTATTCTAATAAGTATTCCTGTTCTTTTTCTTTTCACTCTAATTAAACACTTATATACAAGTCGGATAAAATTAAGATAATAACATTTCAGCTACCATCACCTCAAGGAAAACACAGTTCGTGGTAAAGCTCAAGATCCTGCATCAAACCATACTCCAGGAAACAGATAAAATATTTTCTTGTCCAAAGACAACTCCATATACAAAAAATACAATTCAAAACATAATTAATACATGAAAAAGTCACCACTTAAAACTGAAGGAGATACAATCTGGATATTAAAATTAGCAAAGAAGGATGTTTCACGACACTACCTATATCAACAATGTGCAAGGAAATAAAGATTAGGGACTCATAATGAGAAAGAAAATAGTAAAAAGGTAAGAAATTACAAAAAAGAATAAAAGATGAAATGGTAATTTTAAAAAAAATGAAAAATGTGTAATTAAAAATTCACTAAGCTTTTTATCCTGTTGATCATAAAAGAACAGATCTTAAATTTGTTTTCTAAAAAGAGAGAAAGAAGGTGTGGAGTTGGGTGAGTAAAGAGGTAAGTGAGTGGGTGAGTGAGGAGGTGAGTGAGTGGGTGGGTGAGGAGGAGATTGAGTGAGTGAGGAGGTGAGTGGGTGGGTGAGGTGAGTAAGTGGGTGGGTGAGGAGGGGAGTAGGTGGGTGAGGTGAGTGAGTGGGTAGGTGAGGAGGAGATTGAGTGAGTGAGGAGGGGAGTGGGTGGGTGAGGTGAGGTGAGTGAGTGGGTGAGGAGGGGAGTAGGTGGGTGAGGTGAGTGAGTGGGTGGGTGAGGAGGGGAGGAAGATCTTTGAAGAGTTGGGAAGGGAAACCACAATCAATATACTGTATGAAAAATCATCATTTTTCTATCTAAAAGGGCAAGATGTATTCCATCGAAAAATTACAGAAACTGTAAGATAACCTACAAACAGATGCATGTAACTAGACAATCAGAGGAATAAAAAATCTTTACAAAGAGATAAAAGGTTTTCACAGCAGCCAAGAATTATCAAATCAGAGTGAGACAGATATTCACAAATCCAAAATCTGAAACACAACACACACCATGTCCAAGTGTGTCAAAGTGAAGCTGTGACAAACAGAAGATGAAGAGCAAGCTGTGGCAGCAGCCAAGAGAACCCTGAAGACAACACAGCAATGATGTGAACGACCTACCTATCCACCGGAAACTGGAAGACCACGTGAGCAACAGAACTTCAACTTGAAAACAGCATAGCCATCCACACACTACACGTAGTGAAAATAATCACAAGGAAGAACATTAAAGGCTTTCCAGGTAAGAATAGCAGAGAAGTAATCTGCATTTCAAGAAATCCTAAGAAATTCTCCATGTTGAGGAGTCTACAGAAAGAGAAACTATTGAAATGAGAAGTATGTGAATAGTTACAAAAGATTAGTAAAAGTCCTCTAAAAGGAAAATTTGTGCCAGGAGGCAGTGGCGCACACCCTTAATCCCAGCACTCAGGAGGCAGAGCCTGTGAGTTCGAGGCCAGCTTGGTCTACAGAGTGAGATCCAGGACAGACACCAAAACTACACAGAGAAACCCTATCTCAAAAAACCAAACAGAAAAAGGAAAATTTGTAACACTGTTATAAAGTATATAAGTAAGGAAATGAAAAAAGACGTATAGAAGGTCAAAGGAAAGAGTAAATGGATTTATATGGTTGAAAAGTTCATGATACATTCAATGATATGAAACAAACATTAAGTAGTTTACGAAAGCACAACCAACCAAATCTAATGGTACTACAGCTGTAGTAAGCAAGTAGATGAAATAGATTTCCAAAACACAGTCACTCAACTTTTAAAACAGCAGAAAAACAAACCAAAGTGAAGCAAATATCTAAACAAAACAGACCTGAATCCAAGGATATCACTAACTGCACAAAATCTGAAGAAATGTACTTTGTAAAAGAGAGATTGCTGGGCTGGAATGAGCTCAGCAATCAGGAGCACCTGCTGTTCTAACAGAGCACCTGACTTGCACATGGTGGATCACAATCATCCAGAACTCTAGTTCCAAGAGATCCAACACCCTCTTCTGACCTCCAGAGGCAACAGGCACGTACTTGGCACACATACATACATGCAGGTAAAACACTCGTACACAAAAAATAAAATAATTGTTTTTAAAAAAAGGCAAATAGTGTTAAACTTATTTTTAAAAATAAGATGTGCTTATGTAAATAACCTTAATGGAAAACTTGCAAAAGATGTTATGTTCCAATAAAAAAAAAACAAAAACCTGCCGGCGGTGGTGGCGCACGCCTTTAATCCCAGCACTCGGGAGGCAGAGGCAGGCGGATCTCTGTGAGTTTGAGGCCAGCCTGGGCTACCAAGTGAGTTCCAGGAAAGGCGCAAAGCCACACAGAGAAACCCTGTCTCGAAAAACCAAAAAAAAAAAAAAAAAAAAAAAACCTATAATGGATCTTTTATGAACACAGATGTAGGCAATGCTTATCAAAACCATAGAAAATGTCAAGTGGCAATATATATAATAATATAATGAATAACATACCATTACCAAGTGGGATTTACCCAGAAATCCCATGTTGGTTTAATTAAAAATAAAACATAATTCACATTGTTAACAGAGTAAAGGGAACTAATATACAGTTCCAACAACCATAGAAAAAGCATTTCAAAAATCCCAACTTATTCATGATTTTAAAAAGTTGTTACTAAACTGGGCAGTAGTGGCACACACCTTTAATCTCAGTACTCAGGAGGCACAAGCAGGTGGATTTCTGTGAGTTTGAGGCCAGGCTGGTCTACAGGGCAAGTTCCAGGAAGGCCAGGGCCACACACAGAGAAACCCAGTCTCAAAAACAAAAACAAAATAAACTAGGAAACTTTCACAACTTTTGTTTGGATTTTTATTGCACAAAAAAATCACATTTCAATTGCCCAGTTTAAATCCAACAAGCCAATTCACAAAGGCTCAAGATGCAACTTTAAGTTAAAATAAAAACCTGACACACAAAAGAATAACTAGAAATAAAAGTTCACTGTTTAAATCAAGTAATTAAAAAACATTCAGACTATCCATTTACATCATATCAGAAATGTTTTACTTCATAGAGGCCAATACTGCAATGCAATCACAAACACTTCCTCAGAGAACCCACATACCTGGTCAGCAACACACCGAAGTGGAAGAGTTAGTATTCAGTTAGGATTCTGATTTGACAATATCAGACACTCGTTATACTACCTGATAGAAGGCAATTCATGGTATTTATACTTTAAGCAAATCCTCAAAAATATTTAAAGTCAAATGTAAGGACAACACCATTCCTGCAAACTTACCACACTTCGTTTTTATTATACTAATATATTTTTAATATGTTATTGGTTGTAAGACATGGCAGACATATGGAATAAGCACTAAAAATGGTCTCTATTTGTTGGAGATGACTTTGTGTGGAAAACACAACCAATCTACAAAACATCTATAACAACTGGGAAGTGAATTTTGTAGTGACAACATATACAACATCAAGACTATGACACAGTAAGAACAACACTGAAGATGTCACAATACCTGATCTCAAACTTATTATAGGCTTAGTAAGAAAAACAGCACAGAACCAGCATGTGTGTGTGTGTGTGTGTGTGTGTGTGTGTGTGTGTACCAACAGAATAAAGACACAGAAATAAACCCACACAGCTAGAACAACCTGATTTTCAATAAAGTTGCCAAAACTGCATATCAACATAAATATAAGCACTTCAACAAATAATGCTGGGGACACTGGACATCTTCATACAAAATAATAAAACTAGATCCCTGTCTCCACTTGGAACCGAAAGTTATCGAAACAGTTCAGTGGTGGAGGGTTGGTGGGGTCAGGTAAATGCTTGCTGCCCTGGGGAGCAAGAGCGGGAGTATTCCAGCAGGCCAGCCAGTGTAGCCAATCAGAATGTCCAAGTGCAAAGAGAAACCATCTTCCCACTTAAGAAGACACTTAATCCTTAATTCCTGAATCCACATGAGCACACTCACACAACAGACACACATACAACAGCCTCAAACACCACTTCTAGGAATATACTTGAAAGAACAGAAGTCAGTGTACCATACAGACACTTGCACATCTAAGTTCACTATGCACAATTCACAACAGCCAAGATGTGGAATCTGCCTATGGGCTGGCAAGACAGTTTAGTAGATGAAACGCTTGCCACTCAAATCTGAGGATCTGATTTCTAATCCCCTTACCCTACACAAAAGCAGCTATCTGTAATCCCAGAGCTCCTACTGGAAAATGGAAAGCAGAGACAGGAGAATTCCTGGAAGCTCACAGGACAGCTGGACTAGAATGCATTGTAACAAACAATGAAGCCACTGCCTCAAACAAGGTGGAAGGACCAACATCCAAGGTTTTCCTGTGACCCCTGACACACATGCCCCCTCACCTGTGCATCCACATTCACACACAGATGAGCCTGTCCCTGCACGCGTGCGCACGCATTTTAAAGATTAAATAATTAAATGAAAACATGATGTATCTATACAATGGTATCTTATTTCATCAGAAAGAATGAAATTATAGTATTTGCATGGAAATCCATAGAACTGAGGGTCACCATTTTAAGCAAAATAACCCAAACTGAGACAAAAATATTA
Organism: Peromyscus eremicus; assembly: GCF_949786415.1. Taxonomy (NCBI): domain Eukaryota; kingdom Metazoa; phylum Chordata; class Mammalia; order Rodentia; family Cricetidae; genus Peromyscus; species Peromyscus eremicus. The sequence goes on from NC_081436.1 coordinate 60,154,533, forward strand.
CCTGTTTGCTCTGATATGAGGAATCTAGGTTTATATAATATATAGATATATAGATCATAAAAGCAGATGGACTGTGTGGAGGAAGCGGTCCAAGGAGCAGTGTAAGACAGGGTAATGGGGAGGACTGTGAGTTAAAAATAGATAAACACGTATAAGGACATCAACTTAACATGAAAAGAATACAAGTGTAAGACATACTAACTGACTCAGTTTACTATAAAGATTAGAGTGCTACATAAAATGCACAAATAAACCAACACAACAGAAAAGGGAGTTCAGAAATAGAGCCACATTTATACAATGATTCAATTTTCTATATTAGCTTTATTCAAAACAGTCCAATAGGAGACATATCCTTAAGTCTTTTCAGCAACTCACAGGAGGACAATTGACTATTATCTGGAAAAACATGAATCTCATCCCCATTGCTCATATTATAGAAAAAAAATTTAATCTGTGGTTGATTTAATCTAAAAATCTAAAATTCAATCTAATAAAAGGTAAACAGAATATGGTTTTTGACTTAGGAGTTGACAATATTTTTAAATAGCCCATAGAAAATAAAAACTGTAAGAAGAAGAGGGCAGATGCCCCACAGAGAAGCATATACAAATGGCCAATAAACACTTAAAAAGTTGTTCACGTACGTAGTTAGCTATTGGGAAAATTAAAAAAAAAAAATGCTCAAAAGGAAATGACATTAAAAACCCATTAAAATGACCAAACATAGAATAACTAATATCAAGAACTACTGTTGCCTTGAAGTAAAAATAGTAATAAACACAGCCAATGGAATAGCAAATGTGTCAGAAGTGCTGTGTTCAAATAAGAAATGCTAGACACTTGGTCCTGGCAGGCAGGGCTGTTTGTGAAGTCTTCAAGTGATGGACCAGGAGTGAGCCTCAGGCTTTGTAGACTGGCCTGGTGTCTTGTTCTCTCTCTCACCTTCCCAAAGGCAGACACAGTGTGATCTGGCAGCCTCTGATCTTGTCTCCACTCCTTTCCAACATGATGGACTATGTAACCATTGGAACAACAGTTAAGTAAAACCCTTCCGTTCAGTGGCTTTTGTCAAAGTATTTTTACCACAGAAATTCAGACATGTTAGTGGAAGCTTATAGAGTACAACCATTTTATAAAATAATCTACCATTACCATTATAAGACTAACTACATAAAATGCCCTGTACTCTACAAATTCCAATTTTAGAAATTCATAAACTTATCTGTCCAGACTAAAGATTTGTGTAAGATCGTGGTATGTTCATAAAATGGAATGTTATGCATCAATGAAGGGGAATACACGTATGTAACACACGTAATTTTAACTGCAATTATAACAGCATATGTGTTGGTTTTCCTGGCAGGTACACATGCACCTGAGAGCACGGAGAATGAGCAGGGACACAAAGCACCACACCCAACCATACAGCTACGTGTGCCACAGAAAGTCAGGGGCAAATCAGTATTTCAAAAGTCTCACAGTAAAAGATGACAAAGTTGACATGGATATAAGTTCATCTAAATCTTGAGTTTTACTTAAGCAATTGGACTTTAGTTTGTTCAAGAGTAATATGACAGTGGTGGACCAGAAAAGTTTCAAACTGTGTTTCTGCTAACTCAACATGATTCTTGTGCCTCATATTCTAAACCAGATACAGTTCTGAGTTAAACTCCAAAGAAAGCATCCTCTCTGTTGAAGTATGGCCTTAAAGTACTGGGCAAAAATAGGGTGCTCATACTGCAATGGTTAAAGTTCCCCATAAGAAGTGTTCACCCATGTTTCAGAATCACATCGAATTTCTCAAATTTCAGAATCAAAATTCAAACTGCACATGCCTCCAAGGACTGACTTTCTTGAGGGCATAAATTTTTGTGAGTAATTCACAACTAGAGCTCAGAGGACCACAGCACACATTAAATAACTGCATCTTACCATGCAACGAACAGCACCAACATTGGTAAAGTTACTAATAACTAGCTTAACTTCCTGAAGATTAGTATAAGTTGAGAAGAAAATTGCAATTTATATTAACCTACCAGTTATCATCAAAAGCAGATGCTTTATAAGTTAGGTCATTGAAGAAATCACTTAAATATAACCAATATAATTATTAAGCAGCCATGTTAATTATGACATACAAAGATCATAATAAATACTTCTGTAAAAATGTCAATGATACACATATCTGACTCAAGTAATTTTTCTCAGAAATCAAACACAAACAATTGTAAAAATAACCTTCCATGGCTATAATAATGATTACAAATATACTTAATAAAGTTTATATACATAAATTGTGTCCACTGATAACCCAATGCAGTGCATGTTAAGATAGTTTCTAGAATCCAAACATATTTTCTTTTGCTTCCAAAGCCAGGATCACAAAAATTAACAATTACATTTCATGATGAATTCAATTCTTTATGTCCCTGAATATAGACGGTCCATGAAATGCATTCCTAAAATGAAAAATGATTGTGCTATGATTGTGCCAAGCACAACAATGCAGACAGTGTGCAGACTGCATCCTCAAGCTCTGAAAAGAAGGCATGCTGCTCCCTCAATGTCAGAGCAATCATTAATGCCCAGGCATGACTAACAGTGCCTGTGCCAAAATTTATGAACACAAATTAGTGGTTTCATAATAAACCAAAGCAATAGTAAATGGTCTGTAAAGGATTAAATACTTTGACCATAAGTACTACCATCCTAAATAAACATTTGTTTTGTAAAATCATGCAAAACATTGATGTTTAGAATTGTTGTAATGTTACAATAGAAATGATGTATTTCCATTAGGTAAGTTAAAGATGTATAATTCATTTTATTACATAGTGGTCTATCATTTACAGCCAAACACTTTTGTGAGAAAAAAAAAGTAGCACTAACAGCAATCAAGGACAATAGGTCTAAACTAAGATGGGTCTACTCTAGCTAAAGTAGCTCACGCAGTTCCTGTACTTTCCATTAGAAATGCCAACAAAAACAATAGTCCTTACTCTACTGGGTTTTTTTTTTATCTTAGTTTAAAAATTCTGCATATCCCATTGCATATATGTACAACAAAGAGAAAAATATTTATAGTATCTTTTCTGAATAAATTCCAGTCTTATTGTGCCCCTATCTGGTCAGATGGAACAGCAAACTTACTGTCACACATTTAATGACCAAAACAATAGTTGCATCTAAAGGAAAATACGTATTTCTTCACTGTATAACAATGCTAAAAACCAAAAAAGAGAAAAATTTAGAGAATAAAGTATACTTTTACATAATTTTATTACAAAACAAGTCATTGTTTTGTTCCTTTGAGGGTTGCCCATAGCAACTGTTAACTCAATGCAGTGCCCTCTGTCATAGACAGAGAGTTTCTGGAGTCCAAACACATTTAACCTTAATTCCAAAGCCAGGATCGCAAAACTTAAAAATTAGATTTCATGGTGAATTCAGCACTTGAGGACTTGTATACTGATGATTCAGGTAATGCACGGTTTAATTTGAGGGAAAATGAGCTCACAATGAGAAGACTAGATGACAAGAATTCCTTAAAAGCCACCAGCAGTGGTTTACAAGAATCCAGGCACTTTCCGTTTTCATTGCTGGGTCATTAGCTGTCTCATCTTAGCTGCTGAAGAACAGATTGTATCTCCTGCCGCCTTGATGCTCTAAAATGGTACTGAAGGCCCATAAAGAAGAGAGAACCAACTAAGAACGTTCAGCCTACTCTAAATAATCTAATAAATATCTAAAACTTATAGCTAATAAACTGATTTGGCAATCCATATTAATCTCCAGTTCGGTGACTTATGATTTGCACAATATTACTGGTATACATAAAATCTTTCCTTCTTTGACAAGTTGAACTTAGAAATGTTTTTAGAGCACATTAAAAAGATATTCAGCTTTTAACCTTTTATTGCTAAGATGGCATAGAAAACAACTTCACTGCCACCAAAAAGCTGATAGAAGTTGAGTTACACACTTGAAAACAGGAATGGTACCTAAGAAAAGTCTTAATTTCAAAACTGCTAGGCAGGGTCCCCTTTTCATAATGGATTTTCCCACAAGTGATGCATCAAATTTTAGTAATTTTTCCTAAAAAGCAATTCAGAATAAAATTAGTTAGCCAAATCTACAATGTTGTTTTCCTGTCACTTCAAATATCATAACTAATATCTCAGCACAAATACTGAATCTTCAATCCAACTAATCTAAACAGAAAATTGTACTACTCACATACCAACCCCAACTGAAGTGGCTTATGTAACTGAGGGACTCGGAGGCACTGGCATGCAGACCAGCGGAAAGGCCCCACTCTGAGTGCAGCCTCAGATGACAGTTCAGCTCCTCCTTCCATGAAGTTGTGGAAGAAGGAAACTTTAATAATATGTTGGGGTTGGGTTTGCTTCAACATTAACTGTAACATTTTGCTGAGGTACAGGCATTTCTTTTTAAGAGAACTGAAGCAGAATAAAAAAACTGAAGCAATCCATTTATCTAATCTAAACACAAAATATAACCAAAACTGTTAAATGTGGTAATACACATTGGGAATTCATATACTTATTTCTCACTCTCCATACTTCCAAAATAACTATGTGCACAAATGCTTTTGCTTGATCATAAAAATAAATGAAGTAGTTGATTATTTCTAAAGAGCAATTTGTAAATTAATGCCATGTTTTTTTAAAGAATAAGACATTAAGAACTTATAAAGGCATGATTTGTTTTCTAAAATGGAATAAGTTCATCGTTTACTAGTATTTCTGAGAAAACTAAACAATATTGATTGATGGAAGCACTAGAAATTTCACAACTTATTGTTTAATTGTGCCAAAATAAAATGCATGAAATTATAAACATGACAACAACAAATCAAATAAGGCCAAGGCAATGGCAGAGCAATGGCACACTGCCAACCCTAACTGAGAACCTGTGCCCCACCACGCTGCCACAACACAGCTTCTCCAGGGAGCATGGACTGGGGCACACGGGAACTCTCCATATCAAAACCATAAAGATAAGACTAATAAAGAGCGTTCATTCTAAAACTCTGGTAGCTTGATCATGGAAATTTTTAGAAAGCCACATATTACTTTTATTTTAAAATGACACAATATATATAATTTTACAATAAGTTAAAGAAAGTCAGGTGATATGTTGCTGAATAAGAAAACAATGTCTTAAAATAAAGAGCCTATTGTAGAACACCCCAGCATTTCATACACCATCACTCCTTAGATAAGTCTTAAAGTAAACAATGAAAAAAACTGTCCATTCACTAAGGAAAAAAAAAACCTCTATACACAAAGAAAAGGTCAAATATATTTGCCACCAAGAAAATTTTGAAGTGACAATACATTTTCAGGGCATCCTTTTCACTTGCTATATTAAGATACATACTGTATAATGAGGGTTTTTTTTTTTAATCTCTAAAATGGGCTTCCTCACAGTATTCAGAGGTCCTAAAAGAAGTAGATCAATAAAACCATTCAGTACTCCAAGCACTGTTAGCCCCTCCATCAGTTTCCAGAAAATTTCAGGGTATTTTTGTGTTATCAGACATCTGTCTCAGTCCTTCCCTGTGTATATTTTGTCTAAATGGGGTATTTTTTATTAATATTGATATAAAACAGGAGAGAGTCTCAAAAGCTGAACAACTTCAATGAGGAAAGAGCCTAGTGATAAAACTGCATTTTTAAAGCTCTCTTTGGTAGAATACCTCGGGGTTAGTGTGAGCCAGAAAAACCATCTAGAACATATGTTCATAACTGAACAACCTTCACCACAAAAAAACAAAAAGATCAGTTGAAAGAGCAGTAGAAATTTAAAATAAAGAATCCTCCCAAAGAAGCAAACCTAATACAAGGCATTGCCTGCAGTTCCACAATACAGCTTATTTAAGAGTGATTATTGATCTACCCTGCATAGAGAAATGTCTTAGCCCAGAAATCATCTTCTGCATGTTTTACAAGAGCACGCATGATTGCTTATTCATATTTTCCAACAAATCACACATGATTATACAGTGCCATGCTTATATGTGCAATGCAATCACTACCATGATTGCAGGAAAAACATCTATCAGGCATTTCAAATTAATCATTTTATTTATTAGGAAAGAGACAGTGAAACAGTCTGATCTGTATTATGTTTCAGAGGTCAATCTACTTACATTTAATATTCTCAATATGCCCTAAAAATAAGAGATTTTTCCTTCTTAAAATCAAATTAAGAATGCTATGTAAATGCCGTATTTTACTTAAAAAAAAAAAAAACAGCACCCATATTACTAATACCTCAAGGCAAACAATGTCATAGACATACAAGATTACTACTCTGAAAATAATATTAGAAAAAATATACTTTAGCCTTACTTACCTTGCATTGTTCAGCGTTTGTCCAAAAAGCTCATTCTGTAAAATATTTGGTGGGGATGAAAAAACCCCATGGAAATGAGATAAAACAGAATTGCAGACCTGGCGCAATGTCTCAAATTGCATTTTCTTTCCTTTTATCCTCCTCTTATTTTTCCTTACCACCTGTCTTTAAAAGTCATCTATTTGCAGACACCATCAAATAAAAACATGCCAATCAAGTTCCATATTTCTCCTGAGCTCTGTGAAAACTGTGCTTAAATGAGCAGAGGTTGATAGTTAATTGTACAGTCATTATTCTTCTAATTCCGTCGGAGGAGACTCAGGGCTCGTGCAGCTTTCGGCGTTCTCCTGACTGTAGCAAGAATTCTAAACAGCAGTGAGCTTTTTGGGCATTCCCAGCTGAAGTGTGAGGCTGAGCTGCTTTCATGTACTCTACTCATATTTCTCTAAGCCTATTAAAAACACGCAATGAATATATGCTGTCGTCAGGAGTTTCTGCACATCTGGCTGCCGGCAATAAAATCTCGAAAGTAATAAAAATGGGACAAGGTATCTTCTCAATGTTGCTACTGGGAAAGAAGAGAGATTATGCATTTTTTCCAGCCTCTTTCTCTTTTCTGAAAAACGAATGACTTCAGCCAGAGAATGTGTCTCTTCCAGCTACTGCACAGGACTGAAACACTAAAAATAAGTGCTCTGTTCTCCTTTCAATATCACGAAGTAATAAGACTATGACAGACAACAGGCTTCTACCACCTACAGCTTTCAGGCTGTAACTCTGCAGCACAGTACACTCAGAAAACGTGCACTTGGTCATACTAATTTCTTTTTTAACCGCCCTAAATTATTTTTAAAGAAAAGTTAATAGTGTTCCTTCTGGTTTCTTTTTAAAGACTCTATACAGTGACTATATAGTGGGTTATGTAATTATAGAAAAATATTTTACCATCTTAATTAAAATCCAACTAAATGACACGTTATATAAAATCTTTCCCATAAATAAAAAATGTAACCATGATCAGAGATATTTTATCGATTATTCTCAATTTATTTCAGTATAAGAGCCTATTTCCTGAAGGTTCCAACGATGGTCTTAGAACACTCTCAAATCAGCATCCATCCTCTGCAATAACTGTCTCAGATGAAATCTTAGTGGTTCTATATATAGGGCCATTTATCCAAGATGCTCAGCTCAAGCTTTGACCTAAACTAAGAATGCCCTTATTTTGATGTCATTACTTCATATTTTATAGGTGACCATCAATCTATTTGTCAAACACACACATGTCCATTCATAAAGAACATTTTCAGTTTTCAAGGGCCTTTTAACTATTTTTATTGCCCAGAAAATACTTTATATGTTAGTTCTGCTACCATTTTATAGAGAATGGAAAATAGGACTTTAATGACTGCACAGTTTTTAAATGAGTATTTGGAATGAGTCTTCACATTGTCCATTTCATGTGTCCCTGCTCTCCATTTTCTGTGTATGTGCACACAGTCATTGGCACACACAAAACCTACTATAAATAAGCCATTCTCTAGTGATGGACAGTAAAACTATTACCCAGTGACCTAATCAGCGAGAGTCAATTAAGAGAAAGCATCTCTACATTTTAATGCATAGTAAGTTTAAGTATGTTTCTTCCATCTACCTCAATCAGAAAAAACCCTACATGCTGTGTGTTTTTAGGACTCTGATCATAACTTGATAATTTTGATCTTAAAATGGTCAATTTTTACAAAATGGAAGCATATATTTTTAAGATTCTTACCGCTTTTGGCTTAATTTCATGGCTTACAATATGTGATTTACTAGCTAAATAACTGTTCTTGCACATAGGTTTAATTTTTATAAATAAAGCTCTTTTGAAACAAGTCTGATAATTTATATGAATATAGAATAAAGCATGTTCTATTGTTTAAAAAAATGTTTCTTCTGTATCTGAAAATTGGATCTGGGGGCAGATCATAGTAAGAGTTTCAAGGTGGCCTAAGCACCAGAGATATCACTGAAATGAATTTTTAAGATGAATCCTTGAATTAACCAAAATTACATCAACGGGCTTGCTCAGAGATGTATTTTATACGCTCTCCATACAATTCACATACTGCTGACCCTACTGTCCTGTTTCCTCCTATTTCCTCAACATCCCTCAGCAGTACTTCTTCCCCTCCCTCGCCATCACTGCCTTTCCCTTGTCCTTCAAACTCTTAGTGGATCCAACGGCAAAGCAAGTCTTCAGGTTTAGATTCTGTCCTGCACTGGGCCTTCTCCTCATGACCTCACTTCCTCTTTACAGTACGTGAGAAAGTAAAACCCATGTAGTTACCCAACAGAATTTGAAAGATTCATTCATCCACTGAATTGTGTCTTGAATTCTGTTTTAGTCATTTAGCACAGTGCCCAATAAAGTCAGTGTACAATAAACATGTTAAATAAAAAGATATGCAGACTTTATTAAATTGTTAGTTTTTAGTAACCTCCATAGATGGAATAGAAAAATCAGTGAAAGGTTCAATTTTCTGGTATATCTATGTTCATCTGTTTGCCTCCTTGTTTTCAAGTTACCACACGGTATCACATCATGCAATAAAGTTCATGAAGAGAAGAATTACTATGTTTATGAATAAAAACACTGTGATTTGATGGACTTTGTAACTGGCCATGGTCTCAAGTGTTGCAAAGACTGTTAAAGCTATTGGCTTCATGTTTTGTTATAGTGCAAATTAACCAACACGAGGAGAGCAGAAATCACAGAGTCTGTCTGCAAAGAGCTGGATCTAAGCACTGGCTGAACCCTTGTTAGCTATAATGCCCCAGGATGTTCATTTTATATATTTAGTATATACTTATTTCTTCAAATCAAAAGAGCACTCTCATTCATCTTCTAGAGTTATTATTGGATTAAATATGTAATGTACATAATGTATTTTATAAATTCTACAATACACAGTATTTAGAAATCTCACTATAAAGAACTTATAGAAGCAAATTACTGATAAAAAAATTTAACTATTACATTCGGGTGTAATTGTTACCACATTTATTCATCAAAAAATATTTATAGTTTTCTCATGTATGCCTCCAGTATCCTCTTCAGCAGACGGTAGTGGCAGATAACACTTACGATTTCCCTTTTCCGGAAAACTGCAGCAAATGAAGAAATGCCCCGCAACTAAGAGTGACCTCCTCTCTATCTCGTCTAGCAGAAATGGAATTTAACACTGGAAGGGATGAGGAGATGCCTTCTGCTCTGTGTGGCTCTTCTACTAAGATCTTTAGCAACTCACTGCAAACAGGAGGCTCATTAAGAGTTCCTGGATTCAGAAGTGCTCAGAAACATTTCAAAGCAAAGGCCACTTAAGTAGACATATAAAATGCCAATCCACACCTGAAGTCCAATCCAAGAGGAATTAAAATAATTACAAAACATGAAAACAAGGTTTTTCACCTATTAAATAGGCAAAATATTGACCAAGTGATCATCATATGGGCAATAGCCTACATTGGTAAAGCATTTTGGAATAATATTTAGTGATACAATTGAAGAATTTAAAATGTACAAAACAGAACAATAAAAAGGCAAAACACTAATATTACCTCAGGATATGAAAATAACAATTTTTTTGTACAAGAAAAGGCAAACTTTCAACAGTTTGTACAAATAACCCTATAATCACAAGATAATGACTAACCAGTAGAAGTGGGAGTTAAGAGTGAGCCTTTAAACATATGCTTAGCAGTACTTAAGTAAATCATACACCACCTTACTAATTTCCTTCTGTTTAGCTATGAATGTCCATAGACTCCTTTAACAACAAATTTCTGAAATTCTATAATAATATAATTTGTTACTTTGAAACATCTAAATTAGAAGAAAACTAAACTTAATGCTAATTTCTTTATATTATCTTCAAAAATCAGAGTTATAAATTCATGGTCATTTATAAGTTTTGGTTTACAAATATCTAAGAGATGCTAGTTAAATATTAAGAAAATTAACATAAACTCAAAAGGAAAGAGTCAGAATCCGGTGATATTTCTTACCTGATAAGAAACACAAGTTTCTTACCTGACAAGGCACCATTACTCAGGGCATAGTTAGGTTTGTTATTTTAAAGATGTGCACATTTGGCTTTAATTTTTGTATGTCTGTCTGTCTGTCGTCTGTGTGCGCATGCGTGCGTGCGTGTGTGTGTGTGTGTGTGTGTGTGTGTGTGTGTGTGTACATTTGCCCTGTGCGCTCATGGCAGATGACTTGAAGGAATCAATTCTCTTGTCCCATCATGTGGGTTCCACTGACTGAGCCTGAGTCATCCAGCTTTGTTGCAAGCATCCCTATCCACTGAGCCATCTCACCAGCTCTAGTAATTTGTTTTCTTAAACAAGGTCCCACCCCATAGCAAAGGCTAACCTCTTGACCTAGAACTCATAATGTAGCAGCCTAGGCTGGCCTGAAACATGGGGATCTTATCGCCTTAACCTCCCAAATAGGGAATAAAAGCATGAGCCATAATATCTGGCTCACTTTAAATTTTTATTAGTAACGAAGTAGGCCCGATGGGGTGGCCCAAAGGGAAACGACACTTTCTGAGCAGCCTGACCCTGAGTTCAACTGTCCTCTGACCTTCATTCATGAACCATGGCACGTATATATCTGTACTCACACATGAACAACATCCACATACATACAAACACATAAAAATAAGTAAAAGTGAACAAATGTACCACAATGTTTCTATAATACTCTTTAACCTGCAAACAACTAAACTAGTGTCTAAGCATAGCTAATGAAATTAGCTATGGAAAGCATAGCTATGGAGATTGTGATGATACAAATATTTGAAGTCAGGACAAAAATCTAGAAGTGCCAACAGAGCTTTTAATTTCTTAAAATATATAGCTGTATACATATAGTCTCCTCTCTACACACGTTACTCATATACATATAATTGATACAATTCCCCACTTCTCTAGTCTTGTTCCCTTGACTATCTGAAGTGTAGGAGAGGGAAACAGATACCAGAGAACATTTTCAAAAATCCTGTCCTGTGTTTTGCAAATTAACACCATCTATTAGAAATATTTCACTGAAGCAACAATCACAGGATTATTCACTTCAGAGAAAACAAATCAGACAAGAAACACTAAGCATAGAATTCCTAACAAATGTGAATGGGAGACATTCAAAACAGGTCATTTGCCCTATGTCTCAACTTAGGGTGAACCAGACAGTATATTCAGGATCAAAGAGAGGATAAATTTAGACCTAAATACATGTATTCAAATCTAAAAACAACTAGAACATTTGTCTTCACAAAAGTCTGATAAAGGGGCTGGACAGTGCTCAGTGAGCAAAGCACCCAATAGGTGGAATGAAGACCAAAGTTCTCACCTCCAGACCCATGTAAAAGTCACCCAATAGGCGGGATGAAGACAGAAGTTCTCACCTCCAGACTCATGTAAAAGTCACCCAATAGGCAGGGTGAAGACAGAAGTTCTCACCTCCAGACCCATGTAAAAGTCACCCAATAGGCAGGGTGAAGACAGAAGTTCTCACCTCCAGACCCATGTAAAAGTCAGTGGAGGTAGCACACACCTGTAACCCCAGAACATGGGAACAGAAGATAGGGAACCCCAGGAGCAAGATGGCTAACCCAACTAGCCAAGTGCCAAGTTCCTGGTTCACAGAGAGACTCTGCTCAAATGTGAAGAGCAATCTAGGAAGACACCTACATTAATTTTAAGTGCCCATATTTATGTGAACATGCATACATATGATGCATACATACACATATGATGCACACACATATGCACACACACATACAAAAAATCTGGTTAAAAAAAATCAAAGTTAAAATTAAAGCAGGTCACCAGGTGGGAATGGCCTATGCCTTTAAATATGCACTTGGGAGGCAGAGGCAGGCACATCTCTGAGTTTTGGGCCAGCCTGGTCTACAGAGCGAATTCCAGGACAGCTACACAGAGTAACCCTGTCTCAAAAAAAACAAAATAAAATAAAACAAAGCAGGTTGTATAATGATTTTAAATTTTTGTAGATGCCTAGTTGCTTTCTAATATAAACAGTTAATCTATAGATTTCTCAGAGACTGAACTATATTGATACATACTATTCGTCATGGCTTCACAGCAGACTCAATCCAAATCACCTCTGTCATCTAAGTTGGAGGACAAAGAGAAAACAAGGACAAGCCACCATGCCGCATGAAGTCCCAGCATCACAATCTCTCAGGCTTCTCTTCCTTGCCAGGAGATATGAGGGCTAATCCTGCTGTGCTCTGGCTCAGACATATTTTGAGAGATGCCTAAAAGCTGGCAGCAACATGAATATACTTTTTCACAGAATGCAAGAACCCAGCTATTGAGTACAACCAGATTTTACCTCCCAAATGAGAATATTCTAAGTGATGCACACTACCTAGAAGGAGGAAAATGAGTCTTTCAGAAAAGGTAATGTATGTCCAATGTTAGGACTACTAGCTCCAAGTATAGCCATCAAGGAAACCACTGGCAGTAGCACTACAGTCTTAAAATGTATCTGAACATGATCAGATCCAATTCAATTGCTTGAGTTACATTTTCCCAGAACCACAATGTAAGGGACTCCAAGGACTCCATTTGAGCTTGAGAAGTGAGATCAAAAGGCACTTTTGCCACCTAGTAATTCCCAAGCTTCCCTACACACTTCAGGAAAGAATACTGATGGAACCTTGCTATTATGTGAAAATAACAATAATCACTGTCACAACTATAAACATGTTTCAGCAAGACATGAGAACAGTGACATCTATAATAATATTGGCCTAAAGAGCTCTTATCTATAATTCCTTTCACGTAATTCCTCTCCACCTGTTACATTATAAAAAAGAACAGATTTTTTTTTTCTCCATTGGTAATTTTATTCCACTAATACAAATGTGTTTCAGCCATGATACAGGCTGAAAATACAGGAAATTGTGTTAAAACACCAAAATATGTTTTTGTTTCATTCTAGTAACTACCTTACTATCAGGAGATCTCAAGTATACACAATGTTTTTTCCACTTTATTAGCACATATTAGTTGTAGAGAATAATGGGCTTCATTGTGAGATTTTCACACATGTATGTATCATACTTTGATTACAGTCACTCCCCTTATTTGACTCTTAATTCCTCTTTTAAAAGAACATCAATTAGTTTCTATGTTGAAAAAAGTTATTAACAGAAATGTAAGAATAAATTTTAACATTACAGTCCTCTGTTTTCAAATTAAGTTGCACATTACAGAACATTTCTCATAAATGAGAATACATTTTTATTCTTGTCATTTATATAAAACATGCAATTCAATGTACAGAAAAAGTAACCAACAGCTTGTCTCTGGCTGGGGGCAAATGGGAAACATAGTTAGAATGTAACTGTTCTCCATTGCCCTGTGTGTGTTTATGTTATCGTACCTGCCCGTGATTCTGGTCCATCTACAAGCCCCAGTGGCCATCACAGAACCACAGCTATCATTAAGAAGGTTCAACTTAAGGCAACAGCAAAGGGTCCCAATAGGCCATTTGCCACCTGTTTCCAAACTGACAGGAGTGTTTGGAGAGTCTCTAAAGAGAGGTCTTGTTACAGTCAGTCACATGGTGAAGGTTCAGTCAACTGTGCTGAATGCTGCTACCTTGCTATCTGTGATGTGCTCAAGCAGAGGCATTAGATATTCATCTAATAAAAGACTGCATTACACACAAATATTAAATTGATTTATTAAATTTCTTTAAATTTTATGTTGTGAATATAAGGACAAAGATCTAAAATGTAGTTTGCAGTGAATTTGAAAGAGAGCCAAGGAGTCTATGGGAAGGTTGGGAGGGAGGAAAGGAAAGGGGAAAATGATATAATTATATTTTAATCTCAAAAAATAAAATAATTAAAATTTTTAAATTAAATTAAATATGTTGAACCAAAAAAAAATTTACTTCTAGCCCACTGCAATTACAAAAGGAATAATATCAATTAATATCTAACAATCTAGTACCTTAGTCCCAAGATGTACTTAGCAGGACTATAGTTTCAGGACAAATTAATGACTTCCTGTACATGTGGAAGAATTCAGGCTTATCATATGGGCCCCACAACTCTCTAATTCTTAGTCCTTATCCTCTGGATGGTATGTGCTAACATTAAGTCACTTGAAGATGTAGCCCAACATTTCCCAGCCAAAGGTACTGAATCTCAATGTCAAATGATCCAAACTGTTGTGCTGCATGAAAATATTGAAAGACTAAATCCTTGTTAAAAATCATTCATTCATTCATTCGAGAAGTGTCTGTTAAGTATTAACTACAGTTTCATGGGTACTTTTCAACTCCTAAAGAGCACATAGGAAGAAAAAAGGTAGATTGGAGGAGAAAGGACGGAGGGAAGAGAATACAACACCATCCTAGTCCTCCTGAGTTTTGACTTGTAGTCTAATGGGACAGACAGTAAATAAGTGATATTATGCCGCCTCTGTGAGGATTCTGACTAGTAATATAAAGAGAATTTGTAGCAGTAACCCTGAAATCATCTTGGACTCTTTAGTTCAGAGGATGTTCTCCTGGACTAAGTACCATTCAAGATAAGAATCACAGACAATAAAGTGTCAAACATGCAAGGAGTAGAACAAGAAAGAGTATTATGGGTGCTGCGCACTGCATGTGCAAACAAGGAAGAATATTACAGGTGTGGTGCACTGCATGTGCAAACAAGGAAGAGTATATTACAGGTGTGGTGCACTGCATGTGCAAACAAGGAAGAGTATATTATGGGTGTGGTGCACTGCATGTGCAAACAAGGAAGAGTATATTATGGGTGTGGTATACTGCATGTGCAAACAAGGAAGAGTATATTACAGGTGTGGTGCACTGCATGTGCAAACAAGGAAGAGTATTACAGGTGTGGTGCACTGCATGTGCAAACAAGGAAGAGTATATTACAGGTGCGGTGCACTGCATGTGTAAACAAGGAAGAGTATATTACAGGTGCGGTGCACTGCATGTGCAAACAAGGAAGAGTATATTACAGGTGCAGTGCACTGCATGTGTAAATAAGGAAGAGATTACAGGTGCGGTGCACTGCATGTGCAAACAAGGAAGAGTATACTATGGGTGTGGTGCACTGCATGTGCAAACAAGGAAGAGTATACTATGGGTGTGGTGCACTGCATGTGCAAACAAGGAAGAGTATATTACAGGTGTGGTGCACTGCATGTGCAAACAAGGAAGAGTATATTACAGGTGTGGTACACTGCATGTGCAAACAAGGAGGAGTATATTACAGGTGTGGTGCACTGCATGTGCAAACAAGGAAGAGTATATTACAGGTGTGGTGCACTGCATGTGCAAACAAGGAAGAGTATTATGGGTATGGTGCACTGCATGTGCAAACAAGGAAGAGTATATTACAGGTGTGGTGCACTGCATGTGCAAACAAGGAAGAGTATATTACAGGTGTGGTGCACTGCATGTGCAAACAAGGAAGAGTATATTACACGTGTGGTGCACTGCATTGCAAACAAGGAAGAGTATATTACAGGTGTGGTGCACTACATTGCAAACAAAGAAGAGTATATTACAGGTGCCAACAAATGCACAAAGTCCTGATTATCAGAATCAAGAAGATTCAGACATAAGCACAA
This sequence comes from Peromyscus eremicus, assembly GCF_949786415.1. NCBI lineage: Eukaryota > Metazoa > Chordata > Mammalia > Rodentia > Cricetidae > Peromyscus > Peromyscus eremicus. Next base: position 60,170,595 of record NC_081436.1, read on the forward strand.
AAAAAGAAATAGATTATAAATATATCAGAATATTACTTTACTATTTAAGGATGCAGGGACATCAATTAGAGAGTCCATGTAATAAGCCAATCAAGATATTAGTTGGCTTGGATTAAAGCTCTCATAGTAGAGCGAGAGAGAAAGGAATGGACTAACAATGGGGAGGCTAACTCAAGAGCACTTAGTCATCGGCTGGCTGTAGGAGTAGGAAGTGGAGTGCGAAGGGCAAAGGGTCAGACACAGCTATTAGAGTTCTTGCTTAGGTAACGAGGTGTTAGTCTCCAAATGTGCTGAAACAGAGAATGCTAAATGAGGAGCAGCTTAAAGAAGGAAGGGAGAGAGGTTGAGTTGAACTTGAAGCATATGCACAAGGTTCTGTAAAAGGTAGGCCGGTTAGTAACTGACATGTCAACATGGAGGTGAATTATCAGCAAAGATGTAACTTCAGGGCACATTAGAATGTTAGTAAGTAAGTGAGATAACCCAGAAAGAAAATTAAAATAAGAGGTGTGAGATGAAGCACCAAGAACCAGAATGATGGCTAGCAGGTAAAGACTCCTACTGGGCTGAGTTCAGTACCTGGGATCCAAATGATAGAGGGAGAGACTTGACTCTCATGGTTTGTCCTCTGACCTCCACATGTGTACATGTGTGAGCCCACACACATGCTCATATACAAGTAAATAAAAAATAATTCAAAATAAAGGCACCAAGCAACTAAGTTCCACATTAAAACAGCAGGTGAAGAACTCTGGAAGGAGACCTAGAGACCAGAAAACCACAGTGATTGTAAAGAATATGAGTAACTCTGCATTACATTCATGCATTCATTCATGCATTCTGAATGTGAAGAACTACAGCTTGTAATCTTCTGATTCAAAACAATTCTCCTGAAAAGATTTCTTTTGACCTGAACTCACTCATTCCATAGGATACAGATCTTGCTTTGAAAATGATCTATGAACAGACACCTTAGTTTTGCAGTTACCCCTTTCTTCCCTCAGCTTAAATTAAGCAGGCAAAATTTGTGTTCAACCCAAAAGGACCTTCTGAAAAGAAGAATCAGGAAGTCTACTGTTCAATCTTAAAATTTTAAAATTATTCCTATGTTCCTCAAAAAAGACCAGAAATAGGAACTTATTAGAGATTCCAGCTAGTTATGAATGAGGTTATTTATGCCCTATCTTGAAAAACACAGAAGGAAAGTATTCTATTAAGTCTGTTAACCATGGGGTTTCACACAAGATTCACATTTTCTTACCAAGTTCTACCCCACTGATTCTGTTACTGAATCATTTCTTATCTTAAAAGAACCTCCCTTGAGTTCAAATTTTCTTCTAGGTACGACTATTCTCTTTTTCTGTTCATCTTCACTGCAAAATTTCTGGAAGTTGTATACAGCCACTGCACCTACTTCCTTACTTTACATTCTTTTCTGGATTAAATGATCAAATTTCTATTTTTAACATATTATTGAGATTACTCTTAGCAATGACTTCTATATTGCCAAATTCAACAGATAATTCTTCCTTCTCTGCTTAATATGACATACCTGTAGTATTAGATGCTAATGATATGTTCTCCTTGACAAGAAGCCATTTTTACTCTTCATTCTTCACAATACCCTTGGAACTTCCTCTTCCCTAATGACTATTGTTTTCTTAGTGTCTTCAGTTAGCTCTTACTCCTGTCCTGTGTCTCTAGATGTCTTGAAGGTCCTGTTGTGGCTACACTGTATATTCATCTGCAGGCTCCCCCAAGGTAACATGGGTCCCATGACTACAATCATTTATACTTCCAATCTTTGACCTCATCTTCTAAAATTTCAAACTCATTTAATCATTTGTCAATTTGGCATCACAAGGATTCCTAATTGACGTTATCGAACCTGTTTCCCCCAGGTTATCTAGGAACTATCCTTGATATTCTTTGTTTCATACATACATACCACATATGTCCAAACTATCAATAGATTTTTACCAGTTCTACCTTCAAAACACAAGTTCATCAATGTTTTCCATCTCAATATAATTCTAGTTCAGGCTACCAAAAGTCCACGTCCAGAGTGTCTTAACTTCTCTCTGCACATACTGACCCTCAGTATCTATTACACAAGAGAATAACTATATTTTCAAAAAACACAAGTAGTATATTTCTTCCATGCTTAATCTCTATAGTGATATCCAGTTGTATGTCAAAGATGCTAAACTCTCCTGTTTCATAAGACAAGCATGAGATATGTTATTTTGTACAAGTGAATTTTGGTTTCGCTGTTTGTTTCTCCCAAGTGGTTTATGGCAAAGGTAGGATAAGCATCCTGACAACAGCTCTTCTGACTTGAGTCTGTTCATTCCAAAAACACCCAAATCACACTTGACATGATCTGGGAACAGACATGTGACCTTTGCAGACCTTCTTTTCCCTTTGAGAAGCAAATCAAACTCTGTTTTACTAGAACAGAATTTCTGCAACTCTGATCATGGAAACCAAATGCTCCTTACACAGAACTCCCACGCCTCTTCTCATTCAGCCCCTTCTTACAAAATCTCTCAATTGACTAATAAGTTGATGTTGTGGCTTTTAAGTGGCCCCAGAATTTATACAAGACAAGATAATGTAAAAATGAGTAAAAGACTAATTCAAGTCTTTGTCATAAACACAATTCCTAAACCACATGTCTTTCTGAAGGAATAAAACACTAAAGCACAAAGTAAATGTCAAGACCTTCAACTGTGTCAAATAACTCACATGCATTTTACATATATACATGTGTATATATCACGGAAGTGATAAAGGTTGTTGGGCATCCGAATTTGATTCCCTAAACTATGTAGTGCTGTCATTTTGATTACATAAAGAGCTGTGACACAATGTCTCTGAAAGATTTAACTACATTAAGTCTGCTTTATTAAGACAAGTAAGTTTTATTCATATTTTAAAGTGGATATACAAATAGAAAACTCAGAATTTGAAAATACTAATGAGGAAAATAACATTTAAGATATGGGCAAAGAAAAACTGCTTACATGGAAATACATTAAAAGAAAAAGGACATGCAAAGTAACAAATGGAAGGGGTTTCTGCATCCGTAGGGAGGAAAAATCATGCTAAAGTTCAATTTTCCAGTTCAGGCACTGTGTAATTAGCTAAGCACAGTAAGAACTACTCTACAGATAACCTTCAAACTACCCTTGAAAGACTTTCATTCCACACAGAGTTCCCAGTCATATCTCAAAACTCCCCAACTGTATCATATAACATGTATACGTAACTACTAGATATGTATCTCAGAAAGAAAATCAGTAGATTATAAGCTTGGTTCTCTATACCATTCATTTTTACTGTCTTATTGTGAAAAAAACTAGAGTATTCAAAAATTACTAAGGAAATCCATACAATTCTATATTAATTTTAGCATTCCAAATCTTAGGAAAAGAGCAATCTGATATGTATTAAACTATCTTGACATGCACAAGACTAATTCACTCAATTCACTCTCTAAGATTCCTAATGTTAAAAGTAACCATACAAAATTAAAACAGAAATAGCACATGGAGAAATGGAGTTAGTACTTACCAGGAAGCTTCCTCCCTGCTGGCTAGCTTTCACAGCACTAGAACGTTATGCAGGGTTGACAGTCTGGGAGCAGGGGTCATCAGCAGGCTTAGCCAGCCATGTACCCTGTGAGCTACAATAATGATCAGCATGGCTAGGTGTGCCCATGGATGTAATAGGGGGGTTGGGAGTAATCGAGCACTTTCTAATGAGGTTCAAAGCCCACTCCATGGAAGAAAATGCATGCTTGATGCTGTACTTCTAGTCAAGAACCATGGCTGGAAATGTATAGACCCTGGAGGTGAATTTCTTGATACTATTTTGCTAAGCAGACATGGTAAGAAACTGCTCTCAGAACTCTTTGGAGGAGCTTCTTTGTGCAGAGCATGGTGGCTAACACAGAAACTTACAGCTGGTAAAAGTGCAGAGAACACATGTCTGTTGAGTGCTCAGCCACAGTGAAACACATACATCATAATCCCTACCTCAAGGCTCAGGGACCATCTCGGAAGAGGAAGCAGAAAGATTACAAGAGACTGAGATCATGGAAGACCAGAGTGAACCAGTGTCTTCTGGACATGACAGGGCTGTAGCAGTCATACACTCACAACTGCACAAGATCAAATTAGTAAACACTACAGTTAAGAGCAAGAATGAGCTTCTGAGGTAGGGAGGTCAGTTTTCTTTAAGGTAAGATGATCATACTCCAGGGCAGGGCCCCATATCCATGAGCATACAGACAAAGCTTATTATAGTTGGTGGGGTTTTATTTTTAGTTTTGGGGTTTTTTTAATAATTAAAGAAAGGATATTAAGTTGGAATTAAAATTATGAAAATTATTCATATTATTCAGCTCTTTGTACAATGTACCTTGAAAATTTGAAGTCTAGTAACTATTTTTGGTAAGTGCTTAAATATTCCTTACCCAATCACATATTTTAAGAATTGTACATAGCTGTAGGAGCTCTGCCCTAAGCAGATAAAGAGGGAATCTTCTGTAGCTGAGGTGGAGAAAGACTGCTTATGTACAGTCACGAGAAGAAGGGCAGAGAACAAGAGCAGATGTCGCAGAATGATTGATAGAAAGAACACAAATGTTTCACCATGATATTAAATCCATGTGGCAAGTTGACACACTTGAATTCCTGAAGAATTAAATGTATAAAATAAGAAAGTGTATCTTTAGTTAAAGTTTTGACACTAACTCCATGCTTCCAGTTACTTGTTTGCTTTAACTCTGTGAGGCAGACAGGCCAGCATGAGCTCTGAAAAGACCACTGTTGCCCTCTACACTAGACAAGGGAGGTCTACTGGTCGACTCCTTGGTTTCATCCCTCGTTCCCTTAAGTCTGCCAACAGGTTCACCTTAGGCTTGTTTCATCACATTTGGCCAGAAAAAAAGGAAGTATTGAGGAAGTTACTGTCAATTCATTTTGTTTATTCACTGTTCTATACTCAATGGTCTCTACACTTGCCTCATCTCAGGGTGACAGCCTAACTTAGTAGTAACCCTTATCCTTATACCTCTGGCCAAATGGCAGGACTGTTATACTGAACGCACTGGAAGAGACAATGTAAGGGAGACATGAATGAGGGACCTTACAAGTTAGTATACTGCATTAAAAATTGCCAAAAAATGCTGAGCTGGAAGCAATAGGCCCAAAGCTCACCATTCAGACTCAAGTCCATGGCCAATACATCTATGAAATATTTGTAAAGAATTCTATGAACACACAAATCAGTATCAGTTAAAAATACATGGGCTCTAAGGGAAACAACTCCTAACAATCACTGTACTGAAACAGTGGTTGTGAACCTGAGGGTTGCAACCCCTTTGAGGGTTGGACAACCATTTCAGAGGGACATCTCAGATATCTTGCATATCAAATTTTCACATTAATTTTATGGTTGGGATCACCACACCATGAAGAACTGTACTACAGGGTCACAGCACTAGGAGGACTGAGAACCACTGTACTAAATCCAATCAAAGGATTCCTAGTGGCCTACTCATGGACCAGTGCATCACTAAGCCTTCACCAGAGAAGCTGCTTCTTGCAGTTGATGGTAATTAACACAGAGACCCACAACTGGACTATATGCACAGAGTGAGAGACTCTAGAGCACTCAGCCCTTTCACACCTCTCCCCTCAAGGCTCAGAGATCTACGTAGAGGGGAAAACAGAAAGATTATAAGAGCCAGAGGTATGAATGACTCCAAGGAAATAGTATCTTCCAGATACAATGGGGCTGATATACTTATGAACTCATAGAGACTGTAACAGTACATATAAGACCTGTACAAGTTCACACCAGACAAAACCTTAAAAGGAGAAGGGATGTGAACACAAAGTCCCAGCTCTTAGGAAGAAGCTATTTGCAGTTTACACCTGCTGGGAAAGGAGAAACCAGTTTCCTTCACTGGAGTGACACTGGGTCTGTCTGTCACCCACTCCAGGACAAGAACTCTGCCCAGGAGTAGCCAGCCAACACTAGACAGACTCCATGGTTTGGTTTTGGTTTTGGTATTTTTTGTCTTACTGGTTTTGGTTTTTTGTTTTTCCTGTTGGATGGTTTCTTTGATTTGATTTTTGGTTTTTGGTTTTGTTTTTTAAGGAGACAGAGAAAGAGAGAGAGCAGGTAGTCAGATGGTAAGGTCTGGGAGCGGTTAAGAATGTATGAAAAACATTGTAACGAAAAAAATTGAAAACACATGAAATTTATTATAAAGATTAACTTTTATATTTTTTAAACAGGGGAGACCTGAGTAATCCAAGACATACATTAGTGTTCAAATTGAATAGTCTCAAAAATGGCCATTTTGTATTAACATACAATTTTCTCAGCAATAGCTAAAAGAAAGGCACTGCTAGCTCCCCAACCACCACTCCTTGGTAACAAATGACCGTGTCAGTGTCTTTCCAGCTTTCTTTCCCTCTGTCCCTCTAGAGTCACTGAGGCATTTTCCTTAGTACTGTTAATATCGAAACTATATTTTGCAAGTGAATGTTCAATGCTTTTAAAAAGTTGTTAAAATGAAATTAAAGACACTTTGAAGAAAAAATAGAGCCTGAGATAATCAACTGTCACTAAGGACATGGCTATCAATTATAATTGTGCATGTTTAACTACTTCAACAAGGAGCAGTCTTGTCAAGTTGGTCTAAAAAAAGTAGACAACGGGTTCCCTAGACTTTGAATAGGAAGGACAAAACAATAAAAAAATAAGAAATCAGACAGGAAAATCTCTGTAAGACAAATGAAAGTGATTTTGATTGAATGTCTCTCTGTGGAAAACCAACAGTAACCAACTTCAGACAGAGGAATGATCATGGAAATTATCCCAAATGCACCAACAGATATCAAAGTGAATTGAAAGAATAAAATATATGTCTGACATAGAAGTGGATATGGAGTATGAGAAAAGAACAAACTATCAAAGCACCTGACCCAGCATCTTATGGTAATACTATGAAATCATGGAACTCAGGACACATGTACGTTAGGCAAGGATTATATCACAGAGCTACACCCAGGCCTCCTCATCTTTCTGTATCTTTTGATAACTCTTCCTAAGTTATCAAGTGAGTCCCAAAACTTACAAAGCACCTGCCTCAGCTGATTACAGGTGAATATCCTGCTTGTCTCTATTATTTTAAAAGAAAAAAATATTTTCAAGTGACTAGTGGGCATCATCTAGCTACTACACCTTACAAAGCCAAATTATAAAAATGTCTGCACATTCAAGAGAAAAATAAGTAACCTGAACAGATTATATCCATTTAATTAAATCCACAGTTTAAAAACTCTAGAAAAAAGAACACTTCTACATGAAGTTCTGAAGAACATTGAAGATAAAATATTATTTGGTACCTGATTTATGAGGCCAGTATTCCTCTGACGGCAAAGCCGGTGAAGTTAGAAGAAACCATATACCAATATCGCTTATAAACGTAAGATTTTTAAATTCTCCAGTAAAATACTAGCAAATCAGATACAGAAATACACAAACAGAATATCACCCTCAAACCAAAGGATGAGTCCAGCAATGCAAGGTAAGCATAGCACTTCAAAATGATCAGTGTAACTCAGCAGACTGAAGGGAAAATACATTCTCATTTTAAGAGAAGCAGGAAAACATTTGTCAAAGCTTTACAGACATTCATTATTAAACTCAGGAAACCAGTAATAGAATTTCCTCAAAAGAGTAGAGGATATTTATGAAAAGTCTATAGCTAACATCAAGTCTGATTGTAATATCCACACATTTACACTAAGATTTGAAACAAAGCAAAGATAACCACTTTTTAATTACCTCTTCTCAACGTCATAATGAAAACATTTGGTGGTTAAAAAAAAGGGGGGGATGAAGCAAAGGACCAGCAAGAGAGTGGTAAGGGAGAGAAGATGGGCAGTATGGAAAGGGGATAAATAAGAACAAAGTATACTGACATAGTACGAAATGCCATGAAATCCATCACTTTATATGCTGATTTCAAAACAATAATTTAGAAAGAAAAGAGGTCTATATTAAAAAAAATAATTGATTGATAAATGACAGAGTCATCTGGGAAGAAAATCAAGAAGGAAGAAGCGAGAAAAGGAGGAGAGGGGAGAAGAAGGGAATACAGTGTGGTACTGTCACTACGTAGATAACCAGATGAAGAGGACAGATAAGAGTTCAAAAGTAGGCCAATGACCATGTCATCAACACAGGTAGGTAGTATCAAAACCCAGTGATGGGTAAGTTATTTAATAGCTACTCCTGCCGGGCGGTGGTGGCGCACGCCTTTAATCCCAGCACTCAGGAGGCAGAGCCAGGCGGATCTCTGTGAGTTCGAGGCCAGCCTGGACTACCAAGTGAGTTCCAGGAAAGGCACAAAGCTACACAGAGAAACCCTGTCTCAAAAAAAAAAACAAAAAAAAATAGCTACTCCTTGTGAAAACGGCCTACAACATGTAAAAAATAAACTTGAATTCTTCACCATATCTACAGCAGATTCTAAATTAAGATGGAATGAAAAGATGACACTATTTGCTGAAGACACCACATACTTCAGACACAGGACTTGAAGAGTCAAGCTGGATGTTACCTGAAAACCTCCTTCCTGAATTCTGGCTTTCACAGACCCAGAAGGTGCTACACAAGATGCCAAGGGAGGAAAGCAAGGAAAGCAGCTTTGCTGCTTATGAACCACAACAATGACCAGCATGATGACATCTCTATCCCTAAAGCTACAAGAGTGGTAATCAACGGCTGTATGATTGGACTTAAGGCCCATTCGACATGTATTAAAAGATGACTCAGGGTTAAGAATGTTTGCTGATCTTCCAGAGGACAAGAATTTGGTTCCCAGTCCCCAGATTGAGTGGCTCACAATCACCTGCAACTCCGGGTTCAAATGTTTCAATGCACTCTTCTGGCATCCATGGGCACTTGCACAAGTATGTGCATACAAACACACAAATAAATAATAAAATAGATCTTAAAAATAAAAGAAGGAGCAGAAGCAATTGAGAAAGACATTGTGACAACAACTTCTGGCCTCCGCATGTGCAAGCACTGTTTAGTGCACCCACATACATGTGTGCACCACATTCACCAAAATAAATCAATAAATGACAAGACTACACATCACCTCATATCAACCATACTACCAGCGTCTTAAGATGAAATATTAAGTAATGGATATAAAATGCAGAAGTAGAAATCATAATGCTTCAGTACTCTAGATAGGAGTAGGTTTGGAAGGATTTTTTAAAGAACTAATGAAATTTAAGTAACCATACTATATGACATATGAATCGCTACCTACATATGGAGACTACAGAGAAGTCTTGCAAAGATCATAAGGAGACATGTCTAAGCATATGAGTTCATTGATTCACTTTAATCATTAGGCCTTTTAATGCAGCCTTAACTGTCATTACTAAAGAAATGGTGAATAAAACAGAAACACACTAGGGACTGCATTAGTTTTCTACTGTTGTTATAGTAAATAACCACAAATATAGAGGTTAAATAACACAGTCCAGTTATTCAGAAGAAAGATTCAGCTAAGCGGTTTGTGGAGATTTTAGCAAAGGGTTCATATTTTGTTCACTAAAACTGCTGGCAAAACTCAGTCCCTGTGCCTGTAAGACCAGCACTCCCATTTGTTGGGTATAAATTGAAGACAATATCTAAGTCCTAAAGGTTATCAGGATCACTGACTCAAAGCCCCTTTCCTCCATCTTCATACAGAAGCATGGCCTCTCCTGCTTTGGGTTTCTCTTCTCATCTCTTTCATTCACTCTTTTAAAGGAAGATTCTCCACTTTGAAATTCACAGGACTTGACTGCACCCACAAAGGTAATTGAGAATAATCAATGCCTGTAACTTTAATCACATCTGTAAAAATCTCTTCTGTAGCATAGGGACAGACATATTCACAAGATGCCATGATCAGGATGTACAGACCTCTGTACCATCTACCACAGAATGTAATGCAGAACTCTGGAGCAATAATCTAACATCACTACATGAATAAATCTCTTTAAATATAAGACTACTATATAATGTGCAGAGTTTTGTACGTGTGTAACATTAGAAGTTATCTAAAAATAAATTTTGAGAGGAAAATAATCATAGAGGGAGTGCCTTATATAGATTATGTGAGTACTATTATAAACTGGAAAATATGATTAACCAAACACACTGCACCTGAAAACCACAATAAGATAAACTCAAAGTGGTAGAGGAGACACTGATAACCAGGAACTTAACTATAAAATCTCACTTTCCTAATATTAAATACCATTTCATCTGTCTTTAAAATTCCTTCATTAAAATATCTATTGAAGTTTTAACAAATGTCTATAAAGCCATATTTGCCCTACTTGATTCTATCATTAAATCTCTTCATTTAATTCCCTAGTTTACATTTTTTCTAAATTATTTTTGTTCCATACATTTTTCAAATATTGATTTTTGTAAGTGCACCATTAATACTGACTTGGTAGATTATAAGTGTCTCTAGTACAGAGTATCTTCACCGACTGCATTCTCCATGTAAGCTAGTACTAGAATTAAAATACAGGCTCAGGAAATATCACAGACTAATCAAGGCTTCTTAAAATTTTTCCATTTTTGCCAGCTATTCCTATACTACCTAGGTACACAGGTATGTAAGATACATATACAAATCATTTATTAATAATAAAGCATTATAGATACTTACTTTAAAATTACTCTCTAGCATATATAACTTTAATATTTGTTACAGATGAAGGCAAAATTGCATACTAATGAAATGTATTGTCTATCTTGACTGAGTATTTGATACTCTAAGGCATAGAATATCCACAATGCTTTTCAGAGTTAATCAATACCTTGATTTTATAATCACCAACGCTAAGAATACCACTTCAACAGAAGTATGTTGCACAAAATGGTAGAAATATTTAGGACCTTTTCAGAAATTGTTATAAAGTTTGTCCTAATGACAAGCTAAAATTCATTTAATGCTTTAAAAAGATAAATAAAAGTCAAGTCAGTAACTCAAACAGAAATTTTTAAAAGTAAGCATTCTAACACAATAGAATCCAAAATATAAACTCACTTGATTCTTATATGATGAGGAAAAAGTTAGGAAAATATTAAAAGTCTTTGTTTTCTATATTAAATCGTGTTTCTGTAAGAGCAGAAACTTTGTATGTACAGTAACATCACTGCAACTCACAACACAGCCCTGAGCCAGGGCACTCTGGCCAGTGTCCGTGGGGCAGTCTAATGTGACAGCATATGCAGTACACAGTGCACACTGTACATGCTGTGTGTGCAGAACCCAAGGCTATAGTGCAGTTGCACAATACAGCATTTGTGCCTGCTGCAAGAAAAACCTTGGAGTCACTACACATGACATTTGATTCAACTTTAGTTATCACATGTTTATAAACCTTTCCGTGTCCACTTCTTCACAAGCCTCCATACTTGTTACCTAACCCCGTATACAGCTGTGAGCCACAGCCTAAGAAGCTGAGGACATAGTCATGGGGTAGTAGTTGCTACAGTGCAGTGTCACTGGGACTTTCAGTAAGTCTAACAACTCTGTGTGGTTTTCATTAGATGTCACACAGAAACCTCTAAAAAGACTCAGAAAACCACAGAATGTACTGTCCACATAAGAGTACTTTTTAAAGGCACTGTACTTATGCGTATGTGTGTTTTTTCAAGTGTGCATGCTGGTGCTCATGAAGGCCGAAAGAGGGAGTTGGACCCTTGGTGGTTGAGTTACAGCCATTAGTGAGCTCCCCAACATGGGTGCTGGGAGCTGAACCCGAGTCCTCACAAAAAAGAAGCAAGACTTTTAACAACTGAGTCATCTCTCCAGCACCCAAGATGCTATCAAGAATGAGAATGTCAGTCCTCTTATTATTATCCTGATAGCACAACATTTACAAGCCAGGCCAACCCAAAATCAAGTACCCAAACACAGCTCTGAGAACGTGGGAATCCATTAAAGCAATGCTACAATGTGACAAACTCAAACACAAAGGCCTAAGAATCTCCGTAAAACTGTGCTAATGCCCATCAATGGTGCAAGTTTCAAAGGAAGGCTACTGGGTACCAATCTTGTAAGGACCTTTAAGAATTTAATACATGCCAGTGGTGGTGGTGGTGGCACATGCCTTTAATCCCAGCACTTGGGAGGCCAAGCCAGGCGGATCTCTGTGAGTTCGAGGCCAGCCTGGTCTACAGAGTGAGTTCCAGGACAGGCACCAAAACTACACAGAGAAACCCTGTCTCAAAAAAATAAATAAATAATAATAATAATTATAATAATAAATAACTTTAATACACATTAACACATACTTAGGTGTTTTTTAAAATACCTGATATTTTTAAGGACATTACTGCAAAATAAAGCTAAAAGACAGAAAATCATTGTAGTCTTTGAATAAATTCAATTTTGGTAAGTAAAAGATAATTTGATACATAAAAAGTATGGAAAAGTCAAACCTGGTGATGTATGACAGTAACCCCAGCATTCTTAAGGCAAAGTCAGGAGAAATGCAAATACAAGGTCAGTATGGGATGCACAACAAGACCTTGTCTCAAAAACAATAAACAAATAATAAAAATAATAATAAACAAAGAGTGTGCTAAAAAATACTTGGAAATCCATTAATTTTTTTCAGTGATACAATTTATTTCAATTCATTCTATTGCAACTGATGGTCAGTGAGTGTCTACTATTTCTAAAATCTCAACGTATTAACACAAACATATGAAGGAGACTGTGTCCTTAAATAGTTCAACATTGAGCAAAACAGTGTAACAGGAGCTTGGCAAGTGTACTGAAGTAAGATGTATTAAATATGTTAGTAAAAGTAGCTCCCTGCAAGGCTCAGTGACCAGTTGGAAAGACTCTAAGAACCAGAGGTAGTGCATTTCACCAACGCATGAACTAACTGCAGCTGTGACAGCATCCCTAAGTTCTGCACAAGATCAAGCCAAGCAAAAACCCCAGCATGAACAGGAGAGGGACTCATGAAGTCCCAGCCCCACAAGATCAAGCCAAGCAAAACCCCCAGCTTGAACAGGAGAGGGACTCATGAAGTCCCAGCCCCGTTATGAAGCTATTGGATGATGGCTGCCAGGAGAGAGTCAGTTTTCTCCAGAAATGTGGCCCCTGAGATCTTCCCACGTTCCAGTAGATGGTGTAAATCATGAACATCAAGGCAGCCCTAAGTAGACTCCGTTTTATTTTTATATTTTCAAAGAACACAGGAAGTTGGGAGGGAAAATGGTGGGGAAATAAGAGAGGAGTGGAAGATTAAAACATGGGGATAGATTTGATCAAAACATATTATAGGCATGTAAGGAACTCTCACACAGTAAGGAATAGATTAACTAAAAAGTATCCTTTATAAGCAAAAAGTATAATTCCTGCTGGATACAGGCAGCTTTTGTTTAAGTAGGAACATTTGAACTGGGCTTTAAATTTAAAAATAAAAATTATTTAGACAGACACATCAAAGCACATCCTCACTTCATCTTAGCACTGCCTGGAGTGACCTCCCAGCAGACACAGCCTTACAAGCTTACTTCGTAACTTCTTCCAAGTGTTAAGTGAGTTTGTTAAGTAAGGTCTTTTCCAGCTTTCTATTTAAAATGATGAACTTCTCCCACACCTAAAGATCCCATTTTCTCCTTCCCTTATCTAAATCCCTCTCCAGAGCTGTCCAGGCCCTGAGAAGCATACCACTATGGCAGGAGCATTCATACTTCAGGTAAGGCTGCCACCTAGAGTTCTGTGCAGGCATATGCACAGGCCCGTGGTTCCCAGGATGCTACCTACGCATTGTCTTCCCAACCAAAATAAGCAATCTCAGTGAAAAATTTTGTCTATTTAAAAGCTAAGGATTAAAACTTTAAGTACATACAAGTCATAAAAGTAACACCAAATAGATTTTGTATTTATATTTAGGCATTTGTGTGTGCTTGTGTATGTGTATAACAATAACTAAGGAAAAAGAGGTCATGATTTTGAGAGGGAGTAATTGAGGAGATGCATGTGGGAGGGACCGGAAGGAGGAAAAGAAAGGGGAGAAATTATGCAATTATATTTCAATTAAAGTATTTTTAAATTGAAGTATAAGTTGGGAAGCATCAAAAATGACCTTGTCCTAGCTTTACTTAAATAGTATGAGTCTAGAAACAAAGTACAATGCACAAATTCACTGAAAAGCAAGAGTCTGGGAAGGAATAAGATAAGCTGATGCCCAAACAAACCCAGTGACAGTATCTATTGAAAATGAAGGGTTGGCTACAAAAGGGATTTCTGAAATTGAATTGACCAAAATCACAAACAAATGTAATATGAAAGTCAACAAGGAAAAGGTAAGAATGAGATTTCAGTATGTACACTTAGGGTGCAAAATAACTGACAGTACTATTTGCTTGGTCAGGGAATGACAGGAAACCAGTACTTTGGGAGGGACTGAACACTTGATACTGAAGAGTTTAATACTGTAGTATTTGTGAAATTAAAACCAATTATGAAACTTGCATTTGTAAATACAAATCCAGTACATGAAAATCTCAGAACTAGAGGCACATATGTAGGGTTAAGTACCAGTTTTGAATATAAAAATGCAGTGGTCTTGTTTTTCACAGTCTTGGGTATAAATGTAATCCATTTTCCAGTCTAAACGTATAAATCATCTTTGCAGTGAGTTTGGCTAAAACAGCCGAGTTGTGAATCATGTATCAGGGTACACTTCTGCCATCTGGTGGCAAATATGATAAATACAGGTTTATTGACTCAAAAAACTACAGTCTATAAATATATTTAGAGGGAAAGGCTCTCTCATCCTTCAATTCTATTTTAACTGCTGTCTTTCTTTTCTCTGAATACTAACACATTCAAACTACATGAATGGCAAAATATTACTGGTTAAAACATAACGTTCCCAATTCCTCAGGACCTTCCTGGTTAACTCATTACATCTTCCCATACACATTTGATGAAAATTAGTTAATTATCTATGAACTTAAATATATTACCAAAGCTTATGCTGCCAAGTTTTATTCCTTTTAATATCTAATAGCTCAGATAGATTTTTTTTGAGAACTAGATATCATGTTTGTACAGACTGATTAATGGAACAGAATTGAATGTTATAAATATACCTAGGATATAAATCAGTGTTATAAATATGGTATCTCAAGCCAAGAGAAGGAAATAATTATCACTTAATAAAAAGTATAACAGTGGGACAATCATGTTTTAAAGGGCTGGATCTGTACCTACTGCAACATTGTTAGAAATTTCAAATAAGTCACTATTTTATAATTTAATAATATCATTGTATTTAGAAGAAATCTTGAGAATATTTTTTTAACTTTGGTAAAGAAGGTTTTTTTAATTATCTTAATAAAGTATCTAACTGAAAACCATACAAAGAATAAACATAAATAGCCAATAAGCAGAGGGAAAAATGTTCAACGTTAGAGAAATATAAGCAAGACTAATTTACATTCACTGAGATAACTATAAAGAGAATTGAAGACATTAGTCCTCATAGAAAGTGTTCATAGCAGCACCATTCATAATAGGAAAAAAAGAGGATTATGACATCTGCAAAGCCTTTCAGTTGAAGAATATGGTATGCCCATACAATAATCCCTATTTGGCGGTAAGAATGAAGGAATTACTGGATTTGGCTATATAATGAATAAACTCCAGAAAACAGTATGCTAACTTATACAGACAGAAATAAAAAGCCACATATTTCAAGATTCCATTTTACAAAATGCTCATAAGAGGCAAAAACACAAACACGAAACAGATTAATGATCGCTAGAGG
This sequence comes from Peromyscus eremicus, assembly GCF_949786415.1. Taxonomy (NCBI): domain Eukaryota; kingdom Metazoa; phylum Chordata; class Mammalia; order Rodentia; family Cricetidae; genus Peromyscus; species Peromyscus eremicus. The sequence continues at coordinate 60,186,503 of NC_081436.1, forward strand.
GGTGAGGGGAGAAGAGAACAGAGAACAATAGCTAATTACTTTGAGGTTTATTTTTGAAGCTACTGAAAAATACTCTCAAATTACACAATGGTAATGATTGTATGAACTCAAAGATACGCTAAAAATCACTGAGCTGTATATTTTCTAAAAGATTAATTTTATACCAAGTAAATTATAACTCCATTTCCCAAGAAAAAGATCAAGAGGAATGAAAGAAAAAATTATATCCAATTATGGCATGTATGCATTAGGAAATGAATGGTATGAACAAAATCAAATGCTAGTAACAACTGGGGATGGGGACAATCGGCAATCTAAGCCTTGAACACTGTCGCCTACAAGAGTAGAGGCCAGTCATCCGCTGTCATCCTTCCTTCCTCTAGAGTGTGGGGAGGGACTATGAATATGACATCACGCCCATGATTAGGTCACGTTATATGACAAAGGGGGGTAATTTTGCAGATGTGATGTCCCCTAAGACTGCTCTAAAGCAAACAAGAGAGACTGTCCCAGGTAAGTTAGTCGATGATGTCAGCCCGAGATGTCCAGCAGCACATACTCTTTCCTGTGGGCTTTGAAACAAACCCTGCCAGGCTGTGTGACGCTGGCACAGCAGGGGACAGGGTCTCTGATGGCTGACAACCTGTCACATAACTGCGAGACAATGACTTCTGCTGACAGCACAGTGGAAGAGAACCTTGAGCATCACATGAGACTACAACCCTTGTCAAAATCTGAGTTCAGCCTGGTGACACCCTAAGCGGAGGGCCTGGTTAACCTATACCTTGACTTTGACCCACACAAACTGGAAAATAATAAATTTAAGTTGTCTGGGGCCACTAAATTTGTGTCATTTGTTACAAAGAATAAAAACCAAACAATCTATCCTACAAAAGGTTCTTTTCCACATTATAAGTAGAGATTATTAAAAACACATTGTATTAAATATAGACAACCAAATAGAAAAAAAGATAACAATTCATAAGAAATTTAAAATATTCTTAAATACATATAGTAATGTTCAACTTTACTCAATAATGATAGAAAAATTATTCAAGTATATAATGCTATCTCATTTTTAACAGGTAGATTGGTAAAGATTAAAAGTTCTATTACATTTTATTAGCTAAAGAATTATGAAGTAAGAATCCTAGTAAATGTTGGCAAAAAAAAAAAAGAGTCTGGTACATCTTTTATACAGGGCAGATTGGCAATGCCTATGAAATTTTTCAACCATACTTATGTATTCTTTTAACTGAATGATTGTAATTATGGGAATTTTAGTTTATCCTAAAAATTGACGCCTGAAAAATTAAGTACACATTTTGTTTGCCTGTATGTCCATGAACCATGAAGGCCAGAAGAGGGCATAGTAACCTCTGGAACTGGTCCAAACTGGGTCTTCTGGAAGAAGAGCAAGTGCTCTTAACTGCTGAGCCATCTCTCTAGTCCCCATTATAATAGCTTTATCAAAGTTATATCAACAGCAATAATACTAAGTCATTTTGAAAGAAATAACTTAATTCTCACTAATAAAATACTTTAATATTGTTTAGGCCTACACACAAAAAATATTTATTTTTATTATATTTTTTATGCTGTGTATGTTATTTCAATTTTTAGCCAATCTATGAAGAAATAAACTTTTTACAATGTCAAAATTGGAGTAAGCTTAATAGCGGGTAAGCAAGACCTACACAAAATTGTGAGTATGTTAGGCAGCTGTCCTCTTCTCTGCCTGAAATATAAACACCCTTTTGAGGTGGAACAGTTTTTATGGTCCACTGGCAATATCAATTAGGACATGTAATTTTCAAACCCCAATGCACATAGCCTATCCTAAAATACTATTATATATGTCCACTAAGGAATCCAGTGCCGAGACATTGTTCTAGTTTTCAAACAGCAGAGTTTATATGTATGATGTATCTCAATGCTAATAACATGTCCACACAGGACTATGTGTTTGTTATCTTGGACATGAACTGTATTTTCACTGCTAAGACTCTCAGGAACTACTCAAGGAGTGCCAGTACCAACTTCCATACAAGGTGCTAGGAATCTGGTATAAACAAAACACACATGACTTTTACACCATTAGATTTGTTTATTTTGGTTAAGTCTTCCCTTGCTTTGTAGAAGAAAATTTCAGTATTTTGGTATTGAAAAGCATTCACTTTAAAAGAAAAAAAAAACTTTAATTTCACTACTTATGGGGCAGTGGAGGCAGTAGTTCAGTATTTGTGTGTGCACCCAAAAAAAAAAAAAAAAAAAAATCTTGGGATTGAAGTCAGTTTTAAAGACCAAGACAGGATAAGGAGTTAATACAATACATAATAAACCTATTATTTTGGTAAATTGATATCCAGTAATGAAAATGAGGAGAAAAACAGCAAGCACTTACATCCTTGAGAAAAGTCATGCTTCACAGAGTAAGGTGTAAAATGTATCTTCTCCATCTGTATTACTACTTTAACTTTAGAGGCTTTCTGAACAACTTGGGCACCTCATCCCAACATTAAGGGCTTTCTTTAAAGAATTTCTTTTTGTTATTGTTGTTTTAAAGTCAATGATGTTGTTTTTCACCATATGGTGTACTTTTTAAATGTAAATTCTGTGGCTATGAGCCCTCTAGTGGCCAGCAAATGCTGACAAAATTTTATGCAAGTTACCTCATTATCAATAATATGTTTTTAGTACCTAATTGATAAAATACTTATTTTAAGACATTTTCATTACTGAACAAAAATATACAAACAGTGAAACTTCATACTCTACATTGACAAAAACATTATACAAAGAGCACAGGTTACTTTCTGTCTATTTCCTGCACTTACTCACATGCACTTAACCTACAGTGTCCAAAGTCTCCCAGAAACCGTGTTCCTGCAGCACACTGAAGACGAGTCAGGGCTAGCCTGCAGGCGGAGCGGCAAAATGTCCCACACTTTAGTGCCACCAGACACCTTCCTGTCCACAGTACTTTATCTAAGGACGCTGCAACCTATCCTGAAAAAGAAAATGGTCACTGTCTTGAAAGTAGGGGAAAGATGCATTATTGCCAGTCACACATTAGTTAAGAACTGTGTTCACTGCACATACAGCCTACTGAGGTTGAAATCATGGCAGGAACTGTGGGTGGAGACTTTTCAAGCTCGTATCAGTTCATTTTAACTCAATCCTTAATAAAATAGTCAAAATACAGAATAAATACCAACCTATGCAGGATGCCAGAGTAACCTAAGAAAGCCCTGGCATATGTTTCAATTATCTTCTTAGGTCAGTTAAGTGAAGGAAATTTGAAAATAATTTAATTCTATTGAGCATAGAAATCCGATGTATATATGTGTGTGGGTGTGTAATTTGTGTATACACACAAAAAAAATAGCATTTAAAATATTTAAATTAGGGGCTGGGGAGGTAGAGGGCCTACCACACAAGCAGCATAGTTTAGATCTCCATCACTCAAGTGAAAAAGCCAGGTGTGGTCTGTAACTGAGAGGGCAGAGACAGGTAGATCCCCAGAGCTCACTGGCCAGCCTGGGCCATCAGGAAACACCAGGTTGAGTCTCGGAAAGTAAGGCCGAGAGTACCTGAAGAAGACACCTGACTTCTAATCTCGATCTCCACACATAAGAGAGAGATCTAAGTTTGTTGTTCTAAAAGAACAAACTGACTGCTATTTGGTAAAACTGATTATTATAACTTATTATACATCATTTTTTTTACTTTTGAAATTAAAATATAATTTCATGATTTCCCCCTTCCTTCCCTCAAACCCTTCCTAGGAGGCCCCTTGCTCTTTCTCAAACTCATGGCCTCTATTTTCTTAACTGTTGTTACATATATATGTATGTGTATGTGTGCAGGCATAAATACATATTGTATATACATATATATAACCTAAATATAAATACAACCTGCTCAGTGCATATAAAGTTACTTATATATATGATTTCAGGATTGACCACTTGGTATTAGATAACCACTTTGAAGGTGGTTATCTTCCCTTGGAAAGACTTAGTCCTGCTGTCAGCATTCCTTCATCGCCATAGTTCTTTGACTAGGGTTGAGGCTCCATGAGATTTCCTCCTTTCCTGTCAGCTTGTCTACTGCTGATGAGACTTCATGAGTATAGAAACACTAGAGTGGGAGCAGTTTGAGCCATGCCCGGAAGCACTACGCCTAGTGAGGTAGCAGGTAGCTGTTACGCCTGCCTTGATCTTGACCTGGAGGCTCATGCCCCTGGGGCGTGGCCTCTGGGAGACCCTTAAGACCTGGGATGAATGTACACACTCTCTCTTCACTACCTCATGGTTTAGGATGCTGGAATGGACCATGGCACAGCTTGCCAGAGAACAGCATTGGAACATGCCTTACCCTTCCAAGATCCTGTGACAAATTCCTTTATTCTGTCTTGTGAGTTAACCCCCAAATAAATTGCTTTCCTCATTAAATAGACTCCGTGGATTGCTAGCGATATTTTCTCTCTCTCTCTCTCTCTCTCTCTCTCTCTCTCTCTCTCTCTCTCTCTCTCTCTGACACACACACACACACACACACACACACACACACACACACACGCTCACATTCTCTGGCATTTCTAGGACAAGAAATTTCACAGCAAACTCCCTGGTCCTCGGGCTCCTACCATCTTCCCACCCCTCTTCTGACAGGATCCCTGAGCCTTAAATGCAGGAGTTGTGTCGTAGGCATGTCAATATACATCATTTTTTTAAAAATACTGTTTGTATTTCAGAATTCATATCACATTCTTCAATATAAACAAGTCATATAGCATTGGCTATCTCAGAGCATGCCATTTATCTTCAAGTATACTGACAGATAATTCTGTCAATAAATGATCAAGTATAGGCAGTAAGGACATCAGTATTTCAGCTTTCACTTACTTACCATATGAACTATTTATTGAATGGGTTCAATTCACCAAAAATAGTACCAGACACATAGCCAACATCACTGTTGTTATGGTTAAGCCCAATTATCAATTTCATGAGATGTAGAATTACTTAGGAGACAGGACTCTGCACATGCTTCTTGGATGTTATCCTGATTAGGTTGAGGTGGGAAGTCCTGTCGACTGTGGGTGGCACCATTTCCCTAGGATGATTCCCTAAACATGAAAGTGAGAAGACTGGGCACAGAGCTTCATAGTCCTTTGTGTCTTGACTGTAGGTGTGATGTGCTCAGGTGCCACAGATTAGGATGATATGACCCTGCCACCACGATGGCTACAACCTCAAACTGTAAGCTGAAATAAACTCTTTCTCCCTGAGTTGCGTTTGTCAAGGATTTTTATCACAGCAACAGAAAAATAAACTAAGACAACTGCTTTTTATTTCTTTAGATAATCTAGAAGGCAAAGGAAGAAATATCCAGGGATAAAGTTTATGAGACACATTTGCTTCCAAGTTGTTAAGATTCATTTTTCTTTTGAGGCAATTATCAGTTTTATCTCTTATATTTCAATATATTTCTTAACCATACTTTGATTTCCTCTAAAACATATCTTTCCTTGTCTAGAGACATACTTCAGTAGCAGAGCACTTCTCTAGCAATGCAGCAGTGCAAAAAAAGAAGAAAAAAGTGTGGAAAAATGTGTATCTTTTTATCTGATTCTGTCACGTTCACACTATTTCTTACTACATTATTTGTGACAACCATTTTAAATAAGATTCATGAGCACTATGCCAGTTTCTTCAGAGAACTTATGAAAATGAAATACATGTGCCGTAAACCATATATATGCCATGTGGTAAATCTTAAATGCAACTAGTTTGCTCTAGGCACACTGTACTTAATAAATACACACATCTCCAAATGTTAAAACTACTATGTTGAAAGTCTGATTATGAAAAAAATTATTTTTTATTTAATTTTATATTATGTCTTAAACATCTTGGTGCCAAATGAAATTTCAATGAAATCAGCAAGATGAAATGTAGAAAACAGGAGGTGAAAAAAAAAATGGCACTAAAATTCTCAGAGGTTCTCTCTCCAGATCAAGTATTCCTCAATTTGAACAGCAAGTCACACACCAAATTATCTTCCTAGGAGCTACCAAAGGCAGATGTCTCAGTCACTGTTCTACTGCTGTGAAGAGACAACATGACCACGGCAACTCATAAAAGAAAGCATTTCACTGTGGATTGCTTACAGTTTAAGAGGTTTATTCCATTATCAGCATGGCAGGGAGCATGACGGTAAAAGGCAGATTTGGTGCTGGACAAGTAGCTGAGAGTTCTACATCTTGATCTGCAGACAGCAGGAAGAGAGAGGAGACACTGGATCTAGCAGCATGGGCATTGGAAACCTCAAAGCCCACCCCCAGTGACACACTTCCTCTAACAAAGACACACCCACTCCAACAAGGCCACACCCCTATTCCTTCTCAGGTAGTACTACTCCCGGATGACCAAGCATAGAAATATATGAACTATGGAGACCATTCTTATTCAAAATCACCACAGCAGGTAACAGACCATGGTGGTTAGAAAATAAAAGATGTATCTCTGCAGAAGGCAAGAAAAAGTTACCCACATAACTCCTCCTCAGACTCCAAGTACTGCAGCACAGCTTGGAAAGAGCAGCCATAAAGGAGAAATAAGAAATAAAGGCCAGATCTTAGGCTGGAAAGTCTGCACCAAGACTGCTACAATGAAGCCCAGTACCAGGCACAGCCCCATAATCCATGCCCTAAAGTTAATTCTTAACCACTGAGCCTTTGGAATCATATTTGCCAGATGAACACTGCTCCAACCCTGGCCAGCACAGTGTGGTATCAAACTCCATCCACTGAAATATCAGGTAGGAAGCACAAGGCATATTTCTGGTACTCAGTAAGAAGCTGGCAAAACCTAACATTCCCAAACCCTAAAGCCCCTATCACCAGGCCAGTACCCAAAAATGAAGTCCCTATAGCACCTTCAATGACGGAGAAAGGCCCAAAGCCCTAGCCCATCAGGTTCTATTCCAACCACCATGCCCTGTGGCTGGTATGATCTTGAGCTATGATGGGCCTTGGTCCAACGTCAGTGCTGCTGGTCTTAACGGGTTTTGAATTGGGGCTATGATACAGCATTGTGGTATTAGGGCCCACTCCATTCTTTACATAAGTTCAATTAGCAAAGCACAGAAAAATGACTGCCTAGAGGAGGAAAATGGAAAAGAGCATTAAGTCCTGACACAAGATGCTGAAGTGTACCCCTCCAAAGCAGTGCTGCCCAGAGTCAGGCAGTGTTCCACTCACAAGGTCAGTAACTGTAGACAGGATCTCTGTGACTACCTTAGATCCAGGAAGAGGCTTAGAGGAACATCTTTTCAGGTGTTCCCCCATTCCTACTAAAACTACCAATTGTTGACTTGGAAGAAAACTGGACTTGAATCACTCTCCAGTACTGACACAGTATCAATGTTCAGAACAATGAATCCTGTGGTCACCAAGTCTGACACTAGCAGATTAAACTTGAGTCTTACAGATGAAAATGTCCACTATTCAAGAGATACCTGACAAAACCATCAGATGTTATGGGGATATTTTTTTGTGTGCTCTAACAAATAAAGCTTTCCTGGAGATCAGAGTGAACAAAGACCAAAATTAAAAATATGAATAAATGACATTGTCATTGAAAGTCTTGTAGACACAGGTGCAGATGTAACAGTAATTGCACCAGAATCTTGCCTTCCAAATTGGCCTCTTAAGGAGGTAAATATTCAGCTTTTAGGGATTGGAACATTATCTCAGGTAAAACAGCATGAGATGGGTCAAACATATAGGGCCTGAAGGACAGAGAGGAAAATTAAAGCTATATGTGATTAACATAGCAATGAATTGATAAGGACATGATTTGTTACAGCAAAATGGAATACCCAGATTAACACTCCTCCAATCTCAGAAACAAACCATAAATTAACATATGTTTCTGGGGAAAATATCAGAAGGTATTATAAAGAACAGTCACTGAGCATTCAGGTTATACAAGAACAGGGCACAACAGCTGCTGCTCTTTTAAAGTCACCAACAGCCCTACCTTTAAAATGGCTGATGGACAAACCTGTATGGGTTGAGCAATGGCCTTTAACATCACAGAAACTGCAGGCCTTAGAACAGCTGATACAGGAGCATATCAATTTAAAAGACTGTTTCTTCACTGTACCTTTACAAAAAAAGACAGAGAAAAATTTGCCTTCACGGTACCTACTTATAATAATTCTCAGCCTGTTAAGAGATATGAATGGAAGATTCTCCCACAGAGAATGTTAAATAGCCCAACCCTGTGCCAATATATTGTAAGTCAGCTGTTAGAAATGATATGAAAGCAATTTCCTCAATCTATAGTTTACCGTTACATGGACAATATTTTATTAGCTCACTCAAATTTAGATACTTTAGAAAGAAGGTTTGAAGAAGTAAAGAAAATTTGGCCTTGCTAGAGATTATAAATTGCTCCTGAAAAAAATACAAAGAGGAGATTCTATTAATTATTAAGGATGTAAAATAGGTGTACAAAAAAATTAGACCACAAAAGGTACAAATTAGGAGAGATGAATTGCAGACTCTTAGTGACTTTCAAGATTGTTTGAAGACATTTCCTATCTATGGTTGATTTTTGTAATCACACATTTGCTAGAAGTTATGGCCACCATGGGTATACCTGTACAAATTAAAACTGACAATGCTCTAGTATATGTCTCTATTAAAATGAAACCGTTTTTTGCTTATTACAATATAAAGCATATTATAGGTATACTACATAATCCTAAAGGGCAAGCAGTCATAGAAATATCAAATCGAACTCTAAAGAATATGCTAAATAAACAAAAAGGGGTAACAACCCCCCCAGAAATAGATTGCATAATGCTTAATTAACTTTAAGTTTTCTAAATGCTAATGAGAAAGGAACGAAAGCTGCAGAGAGAAATTGGATAATAGAAAAAAACTATGGAATTATATCAGCTTGTGTACTTTAAAGATGTGTTACCCTAAGAATGAAAACCAGGACATGTGTTACATTGCAGAAGAGGTTTTGCTTTTGTTTCCACAGGAGAAGATAAGCTACGGATACCATCAAATTTGAAAAAGATTCAATCTGAGCAAGAGAGATCTCTTAATTAGAAGAGATGACAGTTCATCAAACAATGTAGCTGTTCAATATAAAATAACTTTAAGATTAACAAATGCTTTCATTTGATCAGATATAACTTGCCAAAAGAGAACCTCCCCAAAATTAGAGTTGGAGAAGGGTTTTGTTTTTGTCTTTTCAGGAGAATGAAGGCATCCAGCTAAGGAATCTGATGACCCCTGGACAAATGAGACACCTGAAGAAAAAGGATGAATCATCCAAAGAAAATGTCCCAAGAAAAAGAGTAAATTGGCTGACTGATATATTACATCTCCAATAGGATAAAATTTCATAATTCTTCCTAAATGTTTGTTTCTGCTGTTCTCTACAGACATATAATACAAATGGCCTTTATGCAGTCCCAGTTCAATAAAAAAAATAAAGCTGGCTGTGGAGTTGAAGTGTGGCTCTCTCCTTCTCTAAACCCAAGCATACTTGTTAAGAGGAAAATCCAAAATCTCTGTATCATGTCAGAAGAGCCACCTGATATGGGACAGAAGAAAAACCAAAATTAAAAGACTATTCTATTGCTACTAATCTTACAATCCTTTGGTTTTATTTTGACTCTTCAACACTTTTCTTAAGGTACAAATATTATCTCAAAATTTGTAAGACATACATATATTAAACTTTTTGTCATGATATTAATGGCCATATAGAGTACTAACTAATTCTAGAAAAAGGCTTCATCTAGCTTCCTATACATGATTTCAGGTTTGAGTCTCTATCAGGTAACTAGGAATTAAGTTTTTGTACTCTGGATGTACATAACAAATATTGATCCTTTAACCTTTTTGAGATCTGCTGCATATGACATTTAAAATGTTTTCTGCAATAAACTATGACAACGCCTAACAGCAACCTTTGAAGTCCCCAAAGGTTGGATGGGGGTCTTAAAATGACGATTCCACATGGAGTATCATAACACCCCTAAATGGCAAACACAATCCAAAGATAGGCTTTGGACTACAAAATGCTCAGGACAATTTTGAGGTGGCTAGGTAAGATGATGCAGCCTCATAGAATACTCTAGCCAGAACTTAAGACAAGCCCTGCACCTTCCCATTACACAGAGACTACATAACAAATGATACAGCTACCTCTCCCAGGACTTGACAATTAACCCATTTTTTTTTTCTTTTCAGGATTCCCTAAAGATGCCATTGCCCCAGGTAGCAGGAAGTAATTTTAAGAACATGACACCCACATTCTCAATAGGAAGGTTGGGTGGGATTTGGTCATTCATTTGGTCATGGATATTTGTTATTGTTTAGGGTAGTTGGTTACAAGTCGTTCTTGGTAATAGTTTTTTTTTTTTAAAAAAAGCTGAACAAAGGAGATTAGATTCAGGATTCTTGAAAAAAAGAAAGAAAACAGGGGATATAGATATGATAGGATAAAAGGCAGATTATTGAATCTACTTTTAAAAAGCAATTACTTGTTTCAAATATTTTACATTAATATGGATCTTTGTATACTGATACAAAGTTGAAATTATTTTTTAGAACATACTGTATGTACATTTCTAATCTTGTTCAAGGTATTGTACCTATACAACTCATTTAACAAGGTAATGCAAATTTCTAGTCCTTAAAAGTTATTATTACAAACTATTTAGGATAATAAAGAAATGCAGGTTAGTAATTAGTCACCTATTACAATTGACCTTGTAGTCATATTAGATATGTTATCAACGTCAAACAGAGATATATTTTAGATAGACAGGTCATCTTCAAACACTTCAGAGACCTAACGAATATGGCATTTAAGATGTTTTAATACCATAGATTCTTTTTTTTTTAACGACAATCAAACATGTCTGCTCCTGACAGTACTAATCTACTTCAGAGAAGATGATGAGCACCAAAGAAACTCCATATGGAGTTTACTTTCTTTGTGGCAAAGTTAGCCACTGGGCAAGAAAATACCCTAGTCCTGACTGCTGACAGTATGCTGTCCAAATGGGGCAAGCAGGACACAAAAGAAAAGACTGCTGAGCTTTGCCAAGACAAGATAGGACAGCCCTTCAGAAAATCCTGCTTCACAGATAAGTCTGTCAGATATGCTAGGCCTGTAGGCTGAAGATGTTGCAGAGGAAACTGTGACTGTCCATGCAGCCTGCTGTTTCTGTCATTTCTTACATTTTTTGGAAGTCCTTTGTTTGTACTTTCTGCTTATTCAGGTAATATTATTTCTTTCTCAGGTCTCTGGTAGAGTTGAAGACTTTGTAGTTGTAGTTATAGCTTTCCTTGTTACTAGATTCAGTAAAGAAATTCACTAAAGAGATGTAAAGTGTATAAGGTTGAGAAACATTAAAAGATAATTTTGGTGAGGCAAGTTAGAATAGAAAGTGAATTAGGTACAACCTTTTGGACTCACCAGGATAGGATAGATATGGGGTATTTTCTCTGAATTTGTGTGGACTAGATATTCTTGTTGTATTTATTGCTTGTATATACTGTATATAGTTATTGTACTTATTGTATATAGTTTTTCTTATATTAGTTATAACTTTCCTTTTTTATTTTAGACAAAAGGGGGAAATATGATGACATTTTGTTTGTGCTCTAACAAATAAAGCTTACCTGGAGATCAGTGTGGAGCTAGCCACTAGTTAACCATAGGGGTCAGGCAGTGGTGGCCCACACCGTTAATCCTAGCACTTGGGATCTCATGCCTTTGATCCCACTACTTGGGAGACACATGCCTTTAATCCCAGTACTAGGGAGGAGGAAATGGGAATTGATATGGTTGGGCAAAGAGAAGAATATAAGGTAGGCTGAGACAGGAGGTTGGCCCCCCTTTCAGGCTGAGGAGTTGGTGAGGTAAGGGGTAGCTGTGGCTTGCTCCTTTGTCTCTCTGATCTTTCAGCATTTACCCCAATATCTGGCTCTGGGTTTTTATTATTAAGACCAATTAAGATTCGTGCTACAAAATGCTGAAATAGCAGAAGGGACGACATATCCATAGAAAATAAACAACATGCTTGTAATTCTTGGAAAAATAGGCACAAATATTGCAAAATTGAGAGTAAGTGCCTAACTCTTCAATGCAAGAATGAGATTTAATACCAACAAACACCAAGAACTTTTAGTTGAGATCAACTAACAGCCAAAACAAGGCAAGAGATACTGAAAACAGGTGAACTCCAGAATGGAGTTCTAAATCGCTGTTTTAAAGAAACCAAGAGCTTCTAGAACACAAAGAAGTAATTCAAAATTCTCACACAAAAACAAAAATGGAGACAATGTTTAAAAATCAAACAGAAATCTTACAACTGAAAAATACACTAGAGAATTTTAAAGCATGCCCAAAAAAACATTAATATGGAAGTTAACCTGAGCAAACAAAGAACAAACCCCAAGACACACTATTCAAGAACACATTGGATGAAACAAGAAAAGGCAAGAGAAATGGAGTGAGCTGTGGTGCTCTGAGAGAAAATGGCCCCCATGAGGAGCGGCACTATGAGGAGGTATGGCTTTGTTGGAGTAGGTGTGTGGGTTATGAGGTCTCCTATGCTCAAACTATGCCAAGTGTGACACACAGTTCACTTCCTGTTGCCTGCAGATCAAGATGTAGAACTCTCAGCTATCTCTCCAGCACAATGTCTGCCTGCATGTGGCCATGTTTTCTGCCACACCAATAATGGACTAAACCTCTAAACTATAAGCCAGCCCCAATTAAATGATTTCTTTACACAATTTGCTGTGGTCTTGGTATCTACTCACATCAATAGACACCTAACTAAAAAATGAGCATACAATAGTTTCAAGACAGCACTGAAGGGGTAAATACTGGGGATACTGTGGTTAAAAGACTTGTTATTGCCAAAGGCAAGAAAGTTTATTTGAAAAGAAAATAAACACAAAAGCTACACCTAACCCCGCTCCCTCCCAAAAAAAAGTATACAGGGACAGGAAGATCAAAGGCCAATTAACTGATTTAACTAATTACAAACACTCCAAGATATATTATACTCATGCTGTCAGACATGAAAGATAAGAGATTCTCAAGACAGAAAGAGGGGAAACAAAACAAAACAATTCATTAACATATCACCTGACAGCAACCTTCTCATCAGGAAACTTACAGGATAGGAAAAGTGTGATATTTTACAGTACTGAATGGAAAAACTGCCAACAAAAATTATTGTATATAGCAAAGCTGTCAATTAGATGTAGAAATATAAAGATATTCCCAGATTTAAGGAGGAAAGGTTCTGCAAGAAATGCTAAAGGCAGTTCTTCAACTTGAAATGTTCCTTAATGAGCAAAGAGAAAAACACCAGAAGATAGAAAATGACACAGGTAAAAACATAGAAACAAAATGAAATTGTCCTAAGATGTAACATGCTGCATCAACCACTCGTACTTTTAATACTGACTAAAAGAAAAATCATTTTAAAAGAACTACATTAGTATCCTTAGGGATGAGCAACATAAAAAGTAAAATGGAACAATAAAATAATCAAAATTGGGAATGAACAGAATACAAGCATAGAATGTTTCATTAACATATTTCTCCTTAGTCCTTTTCTTGTCTTTATGATCATAACATATTTTTATCATTTCAAAATAGCTTGTTATAATCAAAAGGCCATTTTTGCAAGCGCTCTGATAACCAAAAGCAAGACTCTAAAACTGACAAATAGAAAATGATACTGAAGGACTCAAGCACTCCTCTAGACTAATTACTTAACCACAAATGGAAAGTATAAAAGAGGGAGAATTAACATGCTATTTGCATACATGTATACATCACACTCACATCCAAGAATATGTACACTTAACAGATAATAATGAAAGAGCTCTATTTATAGCACGATAGCTATAATTAGTAAAAAGATATTATACATTTGAAATTTGATGAGCAGACTTCAAATCTTATCATTGGATAAATAGATAAGTGATAAAACTCATCTGTTAAATAGTTTGATTTACCCATTCCAAAATTCATATATGTGTGTGTGTATGTATATATATATATATATATATATATGTATATATGCCAAATACTATGCTATACACTAAAAATACAGCATACCATTTTGACTTGTCAATTTAAATATCAAAAAAAGAAAGGTGGAGAGAGAAAATGAAAGATAAAAACAAAAAAAATGTTAGAAATCAAATTACAAAGTAGTACTAGACCTTAACTAATCAATAATTACTTAAAATTTAAATTAAGTAAATTTCTCAATTAAAAGCTATGGAATAAAAAATTTAAAAAAAAACTCTATGTTTCTTCTACTATTTCTACTGTTCAGAAATGGCAGATACCTTTCTATGTAAATTAAGTACAATGTTATGCATTTGTGGTGTAATTAGTCTAAATTATACTCATTACACGATCCTAAAATTCAAATAAAAACTTCTAATGACCATACAGCTTTAAAAATAGCAAAGATGCCGGGCGGTGGTGGCGCACGCCTTTAATCCCAGCACTTGGGAGGCAGAGCCAGGTGGATCTCTGTGAGTTCGAGGCCAGCGTGGGCTACCAAGTGAGTCCCAGGAAAGGCGCAAAGCTACACAGAGAAACCCTGTCTCGAAAAACCAAAAAAAAATAAAAAATAAAAAATAAAAAATAAAAAAAATAAAAAAAATAAAAATAGCAAAGTTAGACACCTAACACTATCTTGTTTGAAGGCACATAAGTGTTTAGCAATCACAACAACGATGCCTTGGCACGAAGGCAGATCAGTGAAGTAGAAGACAAGTCTACATGGAGGCCTACTCAAAGCTGACAACTAATTCTAGACAGAAGAACAAAAGTAGTCAGTTAAGAATCGCCTTTGTAATAAATGGTGGTGTAACAACTAAATTTTCATAATTCAGAGAAATATACATTGAAAGCGTTTCTTTTTTAATTCTAAGAAATTTAACCAAAAATGGATCATGTGTATAATTGTAAAATGTAAAAACATAAAATTTCTAGCAGTTGAGATGAAACGACTTGGCAATGCTCTGTGGAAGAGCACTTGCTTTGCATGCATGAGGCACTGTGTCCACTTCCCATTACCACAAAAGAAAGTATTCAAGAATAGGTTTGCCTTTGATTCAAACTAAAGATATAAAGCCTCTAAAAGAAATAGAGGAAAACATTTTGACTCAAGGGGGAGCAATGATTTCTTGGAATCAATGATTTTTCTTAGGAAGTACTAATCAACAACAAATCAGACATCATCAAAATGAGGATTGTGTTCATCAAAAGGCAGAGAAGATGGGTATGGTGGCAAATGACAGCACCTGGGGGGCTGAGATGACAGAATGAGGAATTTAAAGGTAGCCTTACTACATTACAAGCTCCAGGGCAGCCTGAGCTACACAGTGAACCCTGTATATTATCAAGAAATTTAAAAAGAAAACAGTTGTAATGCATAAGCTTAAAAAGAAATATAAAGCACTTTTACAATTTAGTGCAAAAGTGTAAAAAAAAAGACTGTTTACCACAGAAACAATATAAATGCCTAATAAACACAAGAAGAAACAGGCCTGCCTTCACTCAAGAAAGACTACAGTGAAAAGCTGACACACCCAGTAGGAAGGCTGCAATTTACAACAACAGCAACAAAAGTTGTCATATTAAAATTCATGTCTTTATTCTTGGAAATCTGTCTTAAAATCTTGCCCATATCAAATATAAAATACTTTAATTCTGTCATAGCTCAAATCCTGAACATCACATAGAGCACTCACCCCCAAAAAAAAAAAAAAAAAAAAAAAAATGGATACAACATGTAGGCAACTCACTGTTGCTTAAAAATTTCCTATATGTTTATTTCTGCTTGGAATGAATATAACAAGTACTACATTAGGTCAGCAAGATGGCTCAGCAGGCACTCACCACACAAGCCTGATGACTCAAGTTCAATCTCCAGAGCCCACAAGAAGGCAGATGGCGAGAACTAACTCCACAGAGTTGTCCTCCTCTGACCTGCATATGTGAACCCCGACACACCATGCACACATAAACACAAACATTAGAGACTCAACAAGATGTTTACCTGTCAGAAGGGACATCACTGACAACCGGGTGCCTCACTCCGGATCCGTTTTTAATAGAATCCTGTCTTGTGAGCCCATGAGAGCGAGCTTTCTCCACTGCAGGTACATGTAAGTCAC
This sequence comes from Peromyscus eremicus, assembly GCF_949786415.1. NCBI lineage: Eukaryota > Metazoa > Chordata > Mammalia > Rodentia > Cricetidae > Peromyscus > Peromyscus eremicus. The sequence continues at coordinate 60,202,770 of NC_081436.1, forward strand.
CTGAGGGTCCTTGGAACTGGGTCTGCTCATGGAGTTTCGCTTTCTTCTCCTGAGGTGCCTCCTCATTTCGAAGCCCTCGAAGAACCTTTTGATCAGGTTGCTGTGATGGAGTAGACCCACTATTATAAAACCACGCTCCTGATTTAGTGAGGATTTCTTGTTGTTTTCGGCACAAATTACACACCCACATAACCTGCACACAATAACACAGAAAAAGAAAATAAATCTCCCTCAGAATGAAAGACAAACAAAAGGAGAAAAAATTCAAGCCAACAAAAAAATTACATTGTTATACTTCTGCAGTTAAAATGAATTCAAGATTAAATGCTACTATAAATTAAATAATTCATCCTTTCTTTTAATTTTATAAGCACGATTATAATGAAATTACACTGACAGAAAAGCATATCAAAATGATAGTTGTTTGCTTGTATTCTGTAATTATTTATTTATTTAGAAGCATGATGTAGTAAACAGAAAATGAATTTTGGAGTTAGTCAATTTTAAATAGTATCTCCAAAACAGGAAACTAAAATTTTCGGCAAGGTACTGAAACTTTATAACTATAGAACTCAATTTCCTTAACAAATAAGGGATAAAAACAAAATGATAGCATTTCTTATATTTTTAAAATAAAAATAATTCATAAAATGCATGTTACATACTAGATTTCTAGTATGTTAACTGTTAATAGAGTAATAGTCTACCACCAACTATATTATGTGCTTATTTAAAGAGTTTTATTTCTTTTAAGTAGCTATCAATGACTAAAACAAAGCTAACAACACCACTAATTTCAATAAAACCTATTCACTGATCATAAATTGTAATGATATATTTGATTCTTTTACTTTCACATCTACATTTATTTTGGTACTATTCAAAATAGCTAAGTAATGGATCCAATCTAGACATCCATCAAGAGATGAATAGATACAGAAGATAGGTTACATATACAGAACTGCATTTTAATCACCAATAAACAAGAATGATCATGATGTGTGCAGGAAAACAAATGCAGCAGATCTCTAGGCTGTGGAATGAACCAGACTCAGAAAGAAAAATACTACATGCATTCTCTCCTATGCTGACTCAAGATTTAGGGGCGGGACTCTGGAGTAGAACGAGCAGCAGGCGAGGGAAGGAAGAGGTACTAACGCAGTGGGAGAGGCATGAAAGGGTGGGCAAGTGGGAGGGGGAGAGAGAGAGAATATGGAAGGTAGGTAGGTGGGTGGGTGGGTTGGTGGGTGGGTGGATGGATGGATGGATGGCACGCAGGCAGGTAGGCAGGCAGGCAGGCAGGCAAGGCACTATTTAGGAAGAGGACCTGAAGGGAACAGAGAGTGAAAAGAGAGCATAGAGGGGGGTAAATACAGTAAAAGTACCTAACACAACAAATGTGCATCAATAAAACATATTTCCACAGAAACACGAGATAGGCTTGATTTTTATTGTGTTTTTTTTTAATCCAACAAATTGAACCATCTTTACTACTTTTAAATGATACTTCAAGTAATATTAACTATATTCAAATTGTTCCCAAGTAGAATTTGAAAACTTCTTATAAACCTCAATTCTATACCCATTAGACAGAAATACCCCTTTCCTCCCCTATTCCCAACCACGATAACACCTATCTCGTGCTTGACTGGTAATTGAAATATCTTTTTCAGAATCCAGTAATCTAAGGACATTATTGCTGTATGACCAGAAAACCTTCTCTACCATCTCAAAAATCTTTTTTTGATTAATTGGAAACTCTACAAATAAATAAATAAACAGACAAAAATATGTTTGTGAAATGTAAGGTAAGCATATACTTCATATGAGTATGAATTATATGCTTACACTGACTCTCACACAGACTCCACATTTCGAGATTTTTTTCATATTTAAATGACTTCCAAGAATATAGATAATCACAAAAAAGAAAGCCTTTCTGCCTACTAATTAATAACAAAGCAGAAATCAGCTTGTGAGATAAATAATTACCCATCACTGCATCCAACCAAGTAATTTTCACTGAAATAAGGATGTTTTGTAAAGTATCATTTAAATGTTCCATTAAACCAGTTGTATTATATTTATAGTTTGTATCACACAGCATTATAATTGTTTATTATGATTATAATTTTGTTCTTTCATTGCAGGGGGTATATATTCCTTTATCCACTACTGAATTGACTATTATTGTTGGAAGCAAAGACTCTATCTTGTGTTAGCATAGTAAGACCATATAAATCATAGACTACTAAGATCTAAATGCCTACTAGCTTGAAGTCACTTGAAGTAATCCTGAAGGAAATATAGTAAGGTATCTGATACTATAAAACCAAGATTTATGTTTCATCAATTCCCAAATAAGTTACTCATCAATAATATTAATATATGTGCCACTTTTAATTTGTAAATAAGGCAGTATTTTTAACAAAAACACTGTGGTCTCACTCATTTTTTAGTAAACAAACTCCATAGTTCATTTTCTATGATTGATGTGAATAGACATTAAATATAAATATATCCAAATGCATCAACCAATAGTTTTAAAAATCATATTATGTCCAAATGATAACCAAGATATGACTCCTTTTGAGGTGACTTGTGACCAACGCAGATGCTTTCCGACCTCTATTAAAGGAAGGTCCTTTGAAAACACATGAAGAACTGTCGCCGGGCAGCAAATCAAGGGCACTGGCCAGGCAGGTGTTCTCTCACTAAGCTCAATCTTCAACCAGCAAATAAAATCGGAAGTTCAACTTCTCTGTTTGAAACAAATCACTCACTAATCTGTTAGAGGACTCTAAAATTTAGCTGTCTTTGGAATAAGTCACATTCAAGACATTAAAGAATAACTTGATAATTAACAATGGAACAAATGAATTTGCAAGGCAATTATCTAAGTACTGTTATTTACCTCTGTCAAAAAGATCCAAAACTAATATATATTCAAGATGATAGCTTGAAAGAACCGCAGCAAAAGAACCACAGTGCAGTTTAATGGAGACAGGCAGAAAGGATCCTTAATGTAAAATACTCCAAAAGCAACTTATTTTAAGAAATAACCTAAAGCTGAGTGACAGTGCATCACTATAACCCCAGCACTTGGGAGACAGAGAGAGGAGGGTCACAAAGTCAAGGTGAGCCTTCCAACCTGTGGAGTTTGAGCCCAGCCTGGACTACATGAGACCCTTATCAAGATTTTTTTTCTTAAAGGAAGGGTGTGGGCACTGTGGAGAGAGAGGGGGGAAAGGGGACTAAACATAAGAAGAAAGGGAATGGTGGGAGTCAGGAAGGGTGAGAAAGGGTAGCTAGACAACAAATGCAATCACAATACACTGTATAAAAATCTACAATAGTCAAGGGGAGGGAGGGAGGGAAGGAGGGAGGGAGGGAGGGAGGGAGGGAGGGGGAGAGAGGGAGGGGGAGAGAGGGAGGGAGGGAGGGGAAGAGGGAGAGGGAAAGGGAGAGGGAGGGAGGGAGGGAGGGGAAGAAGGAGAGGAAGAGGGAGGAGGGAGGGGGAGGGAGAGGGGGAGGGGGAGTAGGGGAGAGACTTCTTAAGTTAGCTGGTTTATCAGAACAAATTCAGGAGATAGCTGCAAGCTGGCACCATAGTTAACTTATTATATATTCTGAAAGTGCAGTGATTTAACCTCCTAAAATGGGGATAGAGCTTGAAGATCACGGACCTCAAAAATATTCATAGTAACTGTAAGTCTGGGAATCTGAATGAAAACTTAAGGGAAGTTAGCTGATCACCACACTAGTGTGAAGTTCACATAGAATAACTACTTCTCCATTGAGCTACAAAGATTTGGTTTTAATCTATCATTCTAATTGATAACAAATGAAATATTTTTAAAGTATGTGTTCTATTGAAAATGCACTACTGGAGAAACCTTTAGCTGGAGTATAAACAGTTTCAGTACCATTAAGCATGTCACAAGAACTCCCAACTCCCCATGGAACTTCATTTCATGTCTGAAATTGCAGACATATTTAGACTACAGAAACGGGGAAACAAGTACAAATAGTAGCTTTTTCTAAAAGTCAGCTGTCGGCACACTACTTACTCTATGAAAATAATGACACTATATTCAGCGTTCATAGACAAACTTGAAGGAAACTGTAATTTACCATAAAAATGAATTTCAGACCAGAAAATCCCAATTTGTATACAGAAGGGAAAATAACTATTAAAACTAATTCATATTTTTGTGGATTCAGACAGTATATGCCAGACACTATGAAAGGAGCTCGTGAATAAATAGGTGTAAAGTTTGTTGTGAATTTTGAAGAGTAGAAGGAGGGAAGCAAACAAATAAGTACAAACATTGCTCATCTTACACTCAGGGCTATGGAATATACCTATATGCTACAATCACACCGCGGATCCCTTGACGCTTTCTTCTCTGCCTAACCCTATGTCAGGGGAAAAAAAATGAGGGTGCAAAAGATATTGGCAAGATAGCGGGAATCCAGAGGAGCTCAATCACAGCATTACCCACTTTAAGGTATCTCTGTCTCACAATGGGCAGAATTTGTAGGTACTTCAGCAACTACCTATAAGTTATCCCCTCAAGATCGCTAGGGTGGATTTTCAAAATCAGTGTACTGGCATATATCCTCGAGTGTTAAGGCTTTCCAACAGGTCACCATAATCCTTATGTAAGAGACTGCTGGGATACAGAACACAAACCAGAAATATGCTTCATCTGATATCCCTGAGTTAAGCAACAAGACTATGCATGGTCTCCATCAACAGCAAACATGCCATTTCTGGTAATAGATGCATTTATAGGCTAAAGCAAGCTAATGGAATCTTTGGGAAGTGTCTAGGAGGTTGAAGAATGAGCAAGTTTAAACTTGGGCATTTCCCAGGCTGAGTCATTACACTCTTCTCTGCTGGCTACTATTGTGCTTTGAAAAGTAACTCACCAAAACATACCTTGTTTCTCAGTGGTTTATCTGATTTTCTTAAATATGTGAAGAAAACAAGTCAGGCCTACTCTGGTTGTTCTGTTACTTATATCAACAGCATTCAGACTGTACCTAGACTTGAATTATTGCAAATCATAAGGCAGCATTTTTAACTAAGTGTCAAAGCGGAATGACTCCACATTTTGTTTACATGAGTAAACCATCATCTTCCAGGCACACCTTGGGCACAACTGGCCATCTATTTTTGCCAGTAATGACATGTTTGAACATATACAAGATTATCAGAGACACAAGATCTAATCTCTTGACCTGGGACAATAAAAGGAGGGATGCCCCAAGACAGAGATATGGCAGACACACACTGACTCATCACTGGGTCACTCATGAGCCAGACTTGAAATGTACAAACTCCAGGTTCACAGAGACCCTGCCTAAAAGGAATAAGGCAGAGAGTGATGAAAGACATCCAACACCCTGCTGTGTGTCCAGCATTCATTCTCATTTTCTCTCTCTCTCTCTCTCTCTCTCTCTCTCTCTCTCTCTCTCTCTCTCTCTCTCTCTCTCTCTCTCTCTCTCATTCTCTCTCTCTCCCCACCCACCCACCCAAATATCAGAAATACAGAAATAGGTCATTGATCCAGAGGACTTATTTGTCAAACTAAAATTCTGTTGGGTGGTTTAAAGTAAAAACTGGCAATGTGCTACTGTGATGAACAATGTAAAAGGCATAGACAAATACTTTGGTGTCTTTTCTTCGTGGCCCATTCTTAATGATAATGCAATGCTGAGTTCACTCTGAAATACTAATGCACCAGTGAGTGCTAGAGCATCCTGAAGGGTGATTCCTTTATAAGAATTTCAAATATAAAGAAAGTAAAGATACTTGTTGAATTTAACCAAGCACATTGTCCGGTAGAAAGACAATGTCTAAAGAAGAGAAATAGAACACAAGTGATATCAAATACTGGCCTTAACTCTGTCTGAATTCTCCACACTCTCACATCCACATCCATGTACACACAGAGAAGGGGTAGGCTATTTTGTTTTCAACTTCTCTTGTCTATACACCTAATACATTCTCCAAACACCATTTGGCTTAAAATAAAGAACTTTCTCTAAAATAGATCAATTTTAGGACATAAAGAAAGGCCAGAGGACATGCTGGTATCCATGGCCCATGCTTCCAACCCAGGCCATGTTGATGCCTGTGGTCTACATGGATGTCCATGGTCTGTGCTGCCACCTGAGGTCATGTTAATGTCTGTTGACCATGCTGCTGCCAAAGGCCATGTCGATGTCCAGGTACTTGTTACCACCGGAGGCCATGTGGATGTCTGTGGTCTGTGCTCTTGCTGGAAGCCATACTGATTGATGTCTGTGGTCCATGCTGCCAAAGGAGGACATGTTTTTGTCCACGGTCTATATGGATGTCTGTGATTTGTACCGCCACCGGAAGCCATGTTGGCATCCATGGCCTATGCAGCCACTGAGGGCATGTCAATGCCTGTAGTCTATGCTGCTGTCAGAGCCTATGTTGGTGCCTGTGGCATGGCCTGTGCTATAGTCAAGGGCTGTGTTGATGTCCATGGTCTGTGCTGTCACTGGAGGCTTTGTTGAGGTCTGTGGTCCAAGTTGCTGCCAAAGGCGTTATGGATGTCTGTAGTCCATGCTGATGCCAGAAACCACGTGGAAGTTCATGATCCATGCTACTGCTGGCTGTTACAGACAGGGAAGTTTCTTTTGCAGTGATATCAATGACTGCAGACTCATAGTTGAGAATAAGAGACATTCAAGGCTTCTGTGACAATCTCTCACCACCCCAAAACAAAGAAACAGTCTAAATAGGAAGCTATTGAAGAGAGCCCCTTACAAATGTGATGGGGATGCTAAAGTATAGCTCTTCACAGTAGATGGCTCATGGGGGGCCCAGGAGGACGGACCCCAGTTTTCTTTAAGAGGCTGGCCACTTGAGTTTGACCATGCTCCAATGAGCATATGGGCAGCACAAATTGGACTTGGTATATTCCTTCTCCTCTTCCTCCTCTTCTTTTTCTTCTTCTTCTATTTGGGGGCAGGCACAAGGGTGAGGGGGTGGACCTGGGAGGACTGAGAAGTGAGTGCGGCTGGGGTGGATTGTGTGAAATTCTTAAATAACCAATAAAAATATTATGTTGGAAAAAATGAAAAAAAAAACACTCTATACCTCCAAGATACAAACACAGACATACATACATACATACATACATACATACATACATACATACATACATACACAGGAAAAAATAAGTAGCTTTCTTATATACTAATAACTTGCTGAGAAAGAAATCATGGTGGGGGAACCATTTACAATAGCTTTAAAAAAAGACTACAATAAAATAATGTAACCAAAGGTGAATGATTTATACAAGTAACATTTTTAAATATTGAGGAAAGACATTTAAGAAAACACTAAAAGACGGAAAGGGCTTCCATGCTCAGGAATTACATTGTAAAAATGGCTATATCGGGCAGGCAGACAATACAACCAGTATTGCTTGCTGCAAAGTCTGACAACCTGCGTTCAGCCCCCAGAACCACACTAAAAAGCTGGTAAGTGGCATGCACCTACAGATCCAGCACTCCTAAGGGTAATGGAGATGGAGACCAGGAATCACCCAGAAACTCAAAACCTAGAGTAGCCACATCACACAAATAAGGAAGACCCTGCTTCAACAACCCCACAGTTATCCTCTGATTTCCACGTGGATGAACCTGCATATGCACTTATGTGCACATACATACATGCACAGAGAGACATATAGTAGAGTTTTTAAAGGCTACAATAACAAAGGTGGTCGTTAGATTCAACACAATCCCCTTCAGAAGTAGGTCTCTTTCGGAGAGGTAGGACCACCGCGAGAGAAAGAGTAAGGTTTTTAGCTCTTGGCTCTGACCTCTTGGCTTTCTTCTTTGCATTGGTTCTGTGTTTCTTATTTAACAAGATGGTTGGTTACATCTATAATGGAGGCTACTATCTTAGAACAAAACTTTTAAAAAGTAAAATAAAGAAGGCATGTAAAATGAAACAACTGGAGAAATACTGGACAAAGGATTAAGCAGACAGTTCCTCTGCTCAGGCAGATCCCAAACATCCTTCACGAGGGCCTACCCAGGCTAATCCACCCAATCCAACCCTCCACACACACACCACAAACCCCTAGATCTAGCTCAGGTCCCACATTCAGTGCCTTGGCCTAGTCTGTGCCTCCAGGATTCTGCTGGGACACTCCCTTCCTGCCCACAAATTACAAGCCCCTCACATACCACATTCAACCCCTCTGCAGACCCTACACATCATCTGCCAGGGTCTGGCCAGATAAATCCACCTGATTCTGCCCTCCACATACCCTACTGAACCCCCAGATCTAACCCCCAAACTCCAGAATACACACCCTGCATGCCAGACCAGCACCCTGTATTCATCCACATGACTTCATGCCACTTAAGCCACATCCAACTTTTAGTCCCAACCGAGTCCACATACTCTGTGTTCTGCCCCAGTCTGCTCTGTCCATATCATGCAAAGACCTAACAAAATAAATACACATGCCTATAAGGTAAAAGATCTCATTGAAAATATAAACAGTATGAATGATCATGCCAGAATCTCCACCCCCAAAGAAAAGCTATCAGTCCTATAGAAATGTTCACCAATGAGAATTACTCAAATGAGCATCAGGACATAAAATTTTAAAGATCATTAACTACTGAGTAATTTAAAGAAGACACAAAGAAACTGGTCAGTGAACTTAAAGAGAATAAATGCCTGAGTGATGACCAAGAAAATACAAATTAAAGGCTGTTGAAAATGACAAAGACAATCCAGGATTTGAAAATGGAAGTAGATAAAGAGATAGAAACACTGAAGAAGACTTGAAATGAAATGAAGATGGTATTGAAAACCTAATAGCAGAACTAGAAACTCAAACCTTACAATAAGAATGAGAAAAGCAGAAGATAGAATACTGGTAAATAAGCAAAGAATATGGGAAAAAAATCTTTTAAAACACAAGGAAGGATGATATAGGAAAACGGGACACCATGAAAAGACCAAAACTTTAAATTATGGGAATAGATAAGGGCGATCATCACAAGTCAATAGCACAAAGCAGCTCCTCAACAAGACTGTACAAGAAAACTTCCCCAAACTATGGCAAGGCACACCTGGACAGACAGAAGAGGCACAGAGAACACCAAATAGACAAGTCCAGAAAAGAAACGTCTTATCATGTCATAACACCAAGTACACAGAAGAAAGAAACAGTATTGACAAGTGCAAGAGAAAAACAAACACATACAAAGGAAAGCACATCAGAGTAACAGCTGGTTTCTCAACGGACACACTGAGAGCCAGAGGAGCCTGCAGCAGTTCGTTCTAAGCTCTAAAGGACAACGATGACAAACCTGTATTAATATACCCAAAACTATCTGCCACGGTTGAAGGAGAAAAAAAATTTCCACGAAATAAACAGCCTGAAAACACTATATCCAACAGTGCAAACCTAGAGAAAATACAAGAAGGAATATTTTATTTTTAAGAGAAGAAGGAGCATAGCCAAGAGAATGTAGAAAAAAATGAAATTATAACTACAGAAACACAGGGCTGGTGAGATAGCTTGGTGGATAAGAGCACTGGCTGCACTTCCAAAGGTCCTGAGTTCAATTCCCAGAAACCACATGGTGGCTCACAACTAACTATAACCATAGTCCCATGAGATCTGATGCCCTCTTCTGGTGTGCAAATGTACATGCAAAAAAAAAACCACCCATATACATACAGTACATAAATAAATAAGTCTTTAAAAATATTTTAAAAAATACTGAAACACAAGGAACCACTAAGAATGCCACACCAAAATTCAACAACATGGTGAATGCAATTAACACATACCTTTCAATAATAACTTTAAATATTAACAATCTTAATTCTCCAATCAAAAGAAAATGTAACTATCTGTCTGTTGTCTGCAAGAAAAACATCATAACTTTACAGACAGGCCTTAAAGCAAAAGGGTGAATAAAAGTATTCCACGGGACCAGAAATCAAGCAGGTGTCACTATTCTAATAGCTGACAAAGGAGATATCAGAATAAAACTTATCCAAAGAAGTAAAGAAGGACACTTCATTCTAATCAAGGGGACAATTTACCAGGAAGACATACGATCCTAAACATATGTGTACCAAACTCTAGAGTGCCAATTTTATTAAAAGAAAAAAAAACTGTACTACTGGAATTAAAGACACAGATTAACATCAACTCACTAACAGTAGGTCATGGCAATACCCCACTTCACCTAATAGACAGGTTGTCTAGATGAAAAATAAACAGATAAACAATAGAATTAAATAATAATTTGATGTATTCATCAAATGAACTTAACAAACACCTAGAATATTCTGCCCAAACACCAAAGAATATGTATATGTATATATACATACACACACACACACACACACATATATATATATATATATATATATATATATATATATATACACACACACACACATATACATATATATTCTACTCAGCATCACATGGAAGCTGCTCTAAAATAGACCATATCTTGGGGCATAAAGCAAATCTTAAGAAATTCAGAATTTTGAAGTAATTCTGTGCATCCTACCTGACTATAATGAAATAAGACAGAACTGACAGAAAACAAAATCTCTAGTAAGTATGCAAACTCATGAAGATTACACAACACATTATTGAATGATGAATGTGTCAAAAAAAATCAAGAAAGAATATTTTAAAAATTACTGGAAGTAAATGAAAATGAAAATACAATGCAACTAAATCTCTGTAACACATTAAAAATCATTCTATGAAGAAAATGGATAGCTCTAATGCTTACATTATAAAATCAGACAGTACACAAATAAACGACTTAATGATACAACTCAAAATTTTAGAAAAACTAAAACAACCCAAACCCATTAGAGGACAAGAAAAATAACAATCAGAGCCGAAATTCATGAAGCAAAGAAGCAAAGAAAACAACACAAAGAATCAACTAATCTAGAGCTGGTTCTCTGAGAAAGATAAACAAGATTGACAGACCCTTGGTCCAACTAACCAAAGGAAAGAGAGGATCCAAATTAACAGAATCAGAAATGAACAGGGAAACATCGCAATACTTCAAAGAAATTCAGAATATTATAAGAGAATACTTTAAAACCCTATACTACTTTAAGTTGGAAAACCTAAAGAACATGGATGAGTTTCTATATTCAACCAAACCACCAAAACTGTTAACTGCAGAAACAAGGAAAATAAAGGAACCACAGTTAGGGTGGAGTGGACAATATAGGGGACTAAGAAGCTACAGGCAATCTGAAGGAGGAAACAGAAAAAAATGAGAGGGGACTTTAATTGGGGAAACTGGTGAAATTTAATTAGATAAATACAGAAGGAAAGGGGTGGGTATACTAAAGTAATGATGTCTGAAAAAGTTATCTACTAAAATTACATATAATATACAAAAGTCTGCATATACATATACATATACATATACATATATTGTTTAAATGAAACCTTCCTATCTGGACTGTCTTTTGCCCCCCAAGAGCCATAGATTAACTAACAAAAGCCAACACTTGAAATGAGAAGCCTTCTCTTGGGTTGTTGGTTAGGGTTGTCCAAGAGACAAAACACTCCCAAAACACTATAAACTGTTGCTGCTGTCTTGGCTGCCTCCCAGAGGTGGAAGGTCAGTCTCTATTGTTGCAGACACCAATAATTTCAGACACAGGACTCAGAGGACGTGAGCTGCATCTGATCAGAAAGCCTCCTTCCTGAGGAGAAGCTTTCATGGCTCCAGAAGATGCCAAGCAAGCTCCCATGGGAGGAAAGCAACCTGTTGTTGGTTGTTTTTCACTCTTTTGGGGAGCATGACCCCCCAGCTCACAACTTAATCACACATGGAGGCTTATCCTTAATTACAAATGCCTGGCCTTAGCTTGGCTTGTTTCTTGCCAGCTTTATTAACTATAAATTATCCCATCTACCTTTTGCCTCTGGGCTTTTACCTTTCTTTTACTTCTGTAACCTTACTTTCACTGTTATTTCATGGCTGGCTGGGTAGCTGGGTGGCTGGCCCCTTGTGTCCTCCTCCTTCTATTGCTCTTTCTTCCTTCTTCTCCCATATTTCTCCTTCAATTAATTCCCTCTGCCTGCCAGCCCCGCCTATCTTTTCTTCTGCCTTGCTATTGGCTGTTCAGTTCTTTTCTTGACCATCAGGTGTTTTAGACAGGCACAGTAACACAGCTTGAGTTAAACAAATGCAACATAAACAAAAGTAACACACCTTAAAATAATATTCCCCAACAGCAACCAATAGTCCCTACCCAGCTGTGATGCCTATGAACTACAATTACCAGCACACCACAATAATCCTCAGGATGCAACAGCAACATGCAAACCTTGGTGGAAACCAACAGATGTCTAATTGATCTTAAGGCCTGCTCAATAAGGAGGAAACAATGTCTAGTATGAGAAACCTAGCCAACTACCCAGGGATAGTGAAATCATGGACTTTAGAGAAGAACCTACAACCATCACTATACTAAACCAGCATAAACCCTAACTACATTCTAGATTGTTATCCCTATGTCCACAGATAAGTGCAGTTCTCACCCCTCATCAAAGAAACCTCTTGGCAACACAGACCATTACAGAAAACCACAACTAATCAAAATGCAAAGAACAGGAGACCACGTGGTTGCCCAGTCCCAACTGATACATTTACCACACAGTTTTTGCACCTAAGGCCCAGAGTTCATTGTGGAAAAGGAAGCATAAGAGCCAGAGGAAGAGGAAATTTTCTATGAGATTTCATCTAGAAATGTCAGAAAAGCCCATTCGTTAAGTCTCATCACATGCCTGACCTGAGCAATGATGACACCAATGGACATGCTAATACGAAAATTAGACAAAGAACTTCAGGCACCTGGAGGATGCTGAAAGCAAGAGAAATGGACGGCCCGAGGGAAGAGCCTCCCAATCAGTTAGCCAATACCAATGGTCAGCCCTGAGTCACACACGTGCAGTAATATTATACAGACTGAGCAGGTTAAATTGATGTATTTAAACACATGTATGCATGTAAGTATATATGTATGTATGTAAGTATGTATGTATGCATGTATCTGTAACAACTATTACAGAAAAAGAGGCCATAAATTTGAGAACAAAAGCACAGGAGGGATTGGAGGGAGGAGAGGGAAAGGGAAAATGTTGTAATTATATTTCTAAAAAAAAAAAAAAATTTTTTTTTTTAATTTTTCGAGACAGGGTTTCTCTGTGTAGTTTTGTGCCTTTCCTGAATCTCACACTGTAGACCAGGCTGGCCTCGAACTCATAAAGATCCGCCTGCCTCTGCCTCCCAAGTGCTGGGATTAAAGGCGTGCGCCACCACCACCTGGCCAAAAAAATTTTATTTAAAAATGGATTAAGCAGAGATGGGGCAAGGGAATGCAGGAGAGAAGGCTACAGAGCATAGTTTAATCAAATCTATGAAAAAAAATTATGGGAATCCAATAGTTAAGAAGTTAAATTCATAATGCAACGTTAAAAAAAAGAAAAAGGGTTAAACATAATTGCCCTGCATGAGTAGGCAATGCTGCTCCCAGAAGACATGGTTTATTAAGGGAAAATTGCAGGACATGACATGGAATATATCCCTATAAGTTATTGGTTAGGGGGTCCCAGGGCTCTCCAAAACAAACTATTGCCATTGCCCTTGGTTACCCACCATAACTACATATAAGACACGAATGCTGAAGAAGCCACACACTTAACCTACAGAACATGGAGAAATCAATTTCAAACTAACCAGGAAACCTCCCCCGCTGTCTAACTTTCATAGTGTTAGAAAGTGCTATTCAATCTGCTGGAGGAGAAAAGACACTAGTGAATGACCTTACTCAGAGAAATGCTATACTACCAGCCTGCCAGGCAATATGGACCTACTGCTGTAATAGTGGTATGACTGTTACGGGGTAACTATCAACTTTCTCATTTGAATTTGGGGCCTGCTCCACAGAAGGGAATTTCATGCCTGGTACTGTAATCCTAGCCAAAAGCCATATACATGTTGTTGTGCCATTACATAACTCCTAAATATTTATGCTTGTACCCATAGACCTAGACTACCCTCATCCTTGGTCACAGAAGCTTCTTCATGCAGTGGGCAACAGTCAGTGGAGAAACACATAATGGGCCAATGTGCAGAAAATAAGAGGCTAGTAGATACTGAGTCCTAAGTTAGAGATTCTATATCAGTGCTGACACCAAGGCTCAGGCAACACCACGGGAGATGAGGAAGGGATGTGCAAGCCAGAGACAAGGAGGAGTGCTGTATAATATTGTCTTCTGGACAGGGCATGGCTAAAGCAATCATGGATTGACAGGAGCTATGGTTACCTGCCTAAGACCTGTACAGATCAAGGCAGGCAAATTTCCAGGATAGATGGATTAAATGATCTTGAAGCCCACCCCTTACTGAAGAACTAATATTTGAAGGAGGAAGGAAAATCATTGTTTGTTTGTTTGTTTTAAGATGTGGCCACTGGTAGGTTCCCCATGATCTACTGGCTGGACCCACACCTCACATATTCACAACATTAATTGAACTTAGTAAGTTTTTCACAGAAAAAAGAAAGATGTAAGGTTGGAAAGGGAGGATGCTGGGAGACATGGAGGAAGTTAGAGCAGAAAATGGAAAGGAGATATGATCATATTTCATTGTATACATGCATAAAATTCTCAAAAATGAAAAAATTTCAAAGGACAAGACAAACCGCTGGCACCAATCATGCATAACTAAACATGTAAAACTGGTAACTACTAAAGGTTAATAGAAATAATAAAATATATACTGATATTGATATTCACACTTCTGGTAAATTAATATATGATATAAACATACTAGCTAACTGAGAAATGACTTCTCAATTTTCATACATATGTAATTTAAAAATACCACACAGGTTATTTCAGAGAGGTGTGTGTCTGATTGTCTGTGTCTGTACACATGCAAGATCGGAATAATGTGGCCAATCACTTCCCTCAAAAGTATCCAATTAGTACCTTTGAGAGAAGAGGTTCTGAACCTTGGACCATGCACATGCTAATCATACACTCTACCACAGAGTGACATCCTCAGCTCAGTTGTACCTACTTTGTAGTGATTTTTTATCCTCTTTATTAATGTTTTTTCTGAATGAAATTTTAGGGGAAAAAAATAGGTAAGTGGTTTCCAAAGCAAATTAGTCATTAAGAAGTATTTAATTCTGTATTGACTATTATCAAAATAAATAATTGCTGCCTTCAAAATAAATATGCAACACTAAATCTTTGAATTTGGATTCTGAATTATATTTAAAGCTTAGGTTCACTTACAAACGTAAAGGAACAGAACCTTTCTGCAATTGTAATGTTGTACCACTAGTCTGTGCTACAGCACTTTGTTCAATCACAATGAAACCCATTCATTGTATACTGAGACTACACTGTTAATTTTCCACCTCTCCCCACCCCAATAAAGAAGTAAATTAAACATCTATTAAAGATACAGTAACATTAGCCAAGTATAAACAATCAGACTATGACTGTTATTCTTTGTTGTCAACTTGATTACATCTGGAATTAACTAAAACCCAAATGGCTGGGCACAGCTTTGAGAGATTTTTTCTTAATTAAATCCTTTGAAGTGGGAAGACCCACTTCTAATCTGGATCCTTAAGGTGGAAAGATAAACTTTTAATGCAAAACTTTTGAGGTAGGAAGATCCACCTTTAATATGGCCACACCTTCTGCTAGCAGCCTACATAAAGGACATGGAAAAAGGAAGTTCTCTTTCACTCCATCAAGTCTTTCCTTCACTGGCATTAGAGTCTACTTCGTTGGGGTTCCAGCATGTACTGAAGACAGTTGAAACATCCATCACTGTGGACTGAACAGCTACAGGAGTCATGGACTTTCCATTCAGAGATAGCCATTGTTGTACTACCTGGATCACAGCCTGGGAGCCATTCTAATAAATGGTGTGTGTGTGTGTGTGTGTGTGTGTGTGTGTGTTGTGTAAACATTTAATTTATATATATATTAAATTATTAAATTATATATATATATATTAAATTAAATATATATATTAAATATACATCAATTTATATTAATATTTATATATGGTCAATGGCAATATTTAATTTTAGGTATATATTAGTTATATAACTAATATATAATTCACATATAATATATAAATGCTATAAATATATATAATATATAATATATATTAATTTTAGATGTCTTTTTCATTTTTTCCAGGTCACTTACATATTCCAATATTTATTTCAGGTATTGTCTCATTCCTTAACTAGAATATGTTTTCTAGGAAAGTATGAGATACTAATCTATTTTAATTCACTGCCATCTTTCTAGAACCTTAACACCAGTGCGCGGATGAACTAGTATATGAACTACAGATATATTACACCAGTGAGTGGATGAACTAGCATATGAACTACAGATATATTACACCAGTGAGTGGATGAACTAGCATATGAACTACAGATATATTACACCAGTGAGCAGATGAACTAGTATATGAACTACAGATATATTACACCAGTGAGTGGATGAACTAGCATATGAACTGCAGATATATTACACCAGTGAGCGGATGAACTAGTATATGAACTACAGATATATTACACCAGTAAGGGGATGAACTAGTATATGAACTACAGATATATTACACCAGTGAGCAGATGAACTAGTATATGAACTACAGATATATTACACCAGTGAGTGGATGAACTAGCATATGAACTGCAGATATATTACACCAGTGAGCGGATGAACTAGTATATGAACTACAGATATATTACACCAGTGAGGGGATGAACTAGTATATGAACTACAGATATATTACACCAATGACTGAATGAACTAGTATATAAACTACAGACATATAAGAGAGTTATACACTGCTTTCCTTAAAATTTTTGCTGGGCAAAGTTCTAAAATTCAGTTTCATATGTCTTAAAAATAATATTTAAGACTCCCCAAACTCAAATACTATTACAAAATATATTTTCCGATCAAAATGATTTAATAAAATTAGAAGTTCAGAAAAACATGTTTTAATATTATTTTATGTACATAAGATTGCTTATTTCATTGAAAACATCATATGTAAAGTTTATTCATTGTTTTCCAAACTTGTTCAATTCAATATATTTTAATTTCCTAATTGATTTTTAAATAATATTTTGGTCTTTACTGGGGAAATGGCACATTTATTACTCAATATAAAAATCAATTGGTATATATATAAAATACTCTTGAGAACATTTTTTTTTCACTAAGACCCTAACTGTGAGTAGTTTTTAAATATGTATGAATAAGTCCTGATGGAATATATATGATGATCACAGCTCTCTTATACGATTCATCTTTCCTACTTCAAACTTACACCGAAAGCCAGTTGTCAAGACAACGTGGTGCTGAAAGAGGAGAAAGCAGAAGACCACTGGATAGGACTGGCACCCAGCAGTCAACCCACACTGGTCAGAAGACCACTGGATAGGGCTGGCACCCAGCAGTCAACCCACACTGGTCAGAAGACCACTGGGACAGGACTGGCACCCAGAAGTCAACCCACACTGGTCAGAAGACCACTGGGACAGGACTGGCACCCAGCAGTCAACCCACACTGGTCAGAAGACCACTGGACAGGACTGGCACCCAGAAGTCAACCCACACTGGTCAGAAGACCACTGGGACAGGACTGGCACCCAGAAGTCAACCCACACTGGTCAGAAGACCACTGGGACAGGACTGGCACCCAGAAGTCAACCCACACTGGTCAGAAGACCACTGGGACAGGACTGGTACCCAGAAGTCAACCCACACAACATATACCACAACTGGTACCCACAACACAACTGGTACCCAGAAGTCAACTCATACAACGATTAAAGGAAAAGTAGGAGTAAAACTCCATGACTGTGGTTTAGAAACTTAAGAAACTTAGAAACTTCATTTCTTAAGTACAACAAAAACAAGCAACCAAATGAAAATTTTGGTGCACCAAATGAAAAACCATCCAAAATTTTTTTTAAAAAAATTGGAAATTATATATATCTGATTAGCAGCTAGTATCCAAGCACTTATATAACTCTTACAATTCAATGATAAAAGTCAACCAAATTATTAAATGAACAACAGACATAATCATTTTTCCACTGAATATAGCAACAAGTACATGAAGAGATGCTGAATGTCATTAGTCATTAAAGTCACAAATGAAATGTGCTGCTTGTGGTGGCACAAACCTGTAATCCCAGCACTGAGTGGCTAGAAGTTAGGCTACTTAGTGAGACTCTAGACAAGCTGGCTATGCAGAAAGACCGTGTCAACAAAGAAAACAATGAGATAACACTTCAAACCTATCAGGATTGACACAAACCAGACACAAAGGCCATATATTGCATTATGTAAATAAATTTATATGAAATGTCCAAAACAGGAAAACTCATAAATAAAATGTAGCATGGTGGTTATCAGAGTGTGCAGGAATGACTGCTAGTTAGTGTGGGCTTGGGGAGGAGAAAGAGAAATGTTCTAGATTACACAATGGTGATGGTGGTACGGCATCCTTAACAGAATAAAAACCACTAGCTTGCAGACGTCTCTGTTACACAAATTATGCACTAGCTTACAAATTAAAAAGAAACACCTCCTCTGGGAAAGGTTTTCTGTAGAACTTTCAGGGCCAGACGGTCTACATCGAATCTGGGGTTTCTTCTTAAGATTCTAGCCCAAAAATTAGGAGACAGAGTAGTTTCTTTGGTTGAAATTTGATCCCAAAAAGTACAGTGCAAGTTTGAGAAATAAAACACAGAAAGAAGGTAAGCCAAAAAATTTTAATTAAATAATAGACTATTTGGCAGAGGCAAATGAAGCTAGGCTATGAGGGAATTTTCTCAGTCACTGCACCAAGGGTAAGGAGACTGGGTCACTGATCTAGTAACTAAATGGAACTTCTGTGTCTCTCCTCTGGGTTGGGCTGAGTTCTCTGATCGTAAGATGGTCTCAGGCAGAGAAGTTTAAGTCTGCTGGTATGCCCAGAAACCATGCATGTGTCATCGGGGTGAGCTGAAGGAGTGTGCGGAGAGCATCTGTAACAACTGCTGGAGAGTTGTTACAGGTGAGATCACCAGACTTCCAAGGAATCACGAATTCACAACATACAAAACTGTTCTACAAAATTAAAATTTAAACAATAATAAAAGTCTTACAGATCTTTGTGTGAAGTGAATAAATTTTGATACAATATAAGCAAAACATAAGTTTATTCCATTCACATATATTTTTAAGTCAAAATAAAAACTAATGTTTATGTTAATGTTTATGTTAATAACAAAACCCTAGACAATTACAATCAATAATGTAAGAATGGTGGAGTATTAAGAAATTTAATTCAACATTTTAAAGAATACAGGAGACAATATGATCATCTCAATCAATAAAGAAAGAGCAGTCACTAAAGTTTAACACCACTACAGGGTTTAAATTAACTCTTAGAAAACTAGAAATACAAGTGAATATCTTCAACTTGGGAACTGAAATATAAATAAAAAACTAGTTCCGTAGATTCACAAAGTTTACTTCTCAAGAATAAACTTGGCAAGAACACAGAGACATACAGATCAATAGAACAGCATGGAGGATTCAAAAATAAATCCATGAGCTAGATCTCCCCGGTTTTGACAAGGTTGACAAAAACACACATTGCAGAAAATTTTCAACAACAGGGTGATAAGAAAACTATATCTACATGTAAAGGACTAAAACTTCATCCCTATCTCTTGCCATTCACAAAAATCAGTTCAAAATGTAACTAAGACCTTCACAGTAGACCTGAAACTCTTGAGACTAGTATAGAAAAAATTAGGGGAAGAGCTTTAAGATATGGGCGCAGGCACACATTCTTCTGAAAAAGATTCTAATGGCCCAGGAAACAATTTTAAAAATCGGCAAATGGAATTATATGAAACCATTTAGCTTCTACACAGCAAAGGAAATAATCAGTAGAGCGAAAAGAAAGCTCACATAATAAAAGAAAACCCTTGTCAGCTCTACATCCCACAGGAATTAATATCAAGAATCTATAAAGTACTCCAGAAACTACACACCACAACTGAACCATATCATCTGATTAATAACAGGCAGATTAAGTGATTGGACAGGTACGGAAGAATAAACAACTGGCAAATAAATACTTGAAGTATGTTGAACATTTTCAGACCTCAGGAAAATATAAACTAAAACTTCATTGAGATTCCATCTCACACCAGTCAAGAAAACACACGACAAAACTGTTGGTGAATGTGGGGGAGAGGGACCCCTGCATCCTGTGGTGAGGCAACCGCTAGAGAAATCAATACCGAAGCTCCTCAGAAAGCTGGAAGTACCAGATACCACAGCTATAGCCCACTTTTGGATGTGCATGCAAGGGATAGTAAGTCAGAACACTACAGAGACAGTTGCACATAACAGCCAAGATACGGAACCAACCTCGGTGTTCATTAATAGATCCATAAATAAAGTTAGTGCAGTAACCTACACAATATTGCTTTAGTCTGTATAAAGAATAAAAGTATGTCATTTGTTGAGATATGGGTGGAACCGGGGAGCATCGTGTTAAAACATAAAGACAAATCTGCATCTTTTCTCCCATATGTAGAAATCATGTATTTGTTTGTGTGTGTGCACATGCGAGAGAGTGTATGTGTGCATTAGTGACACATAAAAGGGGGAGGGGGCTGGAGAGATACCTTAGTCAATAAAGTGCTTGCCGCACAGCCATGAGTTTAATCTCCAGCACTCATGTAAAAGTCAAGCATGGTAAAGGGCACCTGTAACCCCAGCACTGGGGAGGCAAAGACAGGAAGGCGCCTGGAGCTTGTTAGCCAGCTAGCCTAACCAACTCAGGAAGCCACAGATTCAGGGAGGGAGGGGAGAAGGGGAAGGGGGAGAGGGAGGCAGGGAAAGACTGCATGTCTGATGGCCAGAGAGGCCAAAGGAGGGTACTAATCCCCTGGAGTTGAAGCCATAGATAATTATGAGCCACCATGTGGGTGCTGGGAATCAAACCTAGGTCCTCTGCAGAAGTAACAAGTACTTGTAACTCGTCAGCTATCTCTCCCATCCCTTGAAATCTAGATTTAATGAAAGCAGGGAGAAGACGAGGAGGCAGATGACATGAAACAATCATTGAGGGTGGATATGAGCAAAATACAGGTATATATAGATAAATGCCATAAAGAAGTCCACCATTATGTATACTGCCAAAAGATTAATTTAAAAAACATTGGGAAAACAAAAAAACCTTTCCCAAAACCATATTTGAACGAGAAGGTTTAACAAACAAAATGTGTAAGAGGTCAACAAACTACACAGCGAATAAGCAAACTACACATGGCTGTTGTTACTTGTCGGGAACTACAAAAAAGACTTGAGCCTAGACTTGTAACACTGAGAATGCCCTTAAGGAGGTAAATTTCAAACTACAATGCCTTTGATAATCCAGTGTTACAACTTTTAAAAAATATTTTCAAATCAAATCAGTGGAATAGAAACTGCAGATAAGCAATCTGTCAGGAAACTTTTCTTTTCTTTTTTTTTTTTTTTTTTTTTTTTTTTTTTTGAGACAAGGTTTCTCTGTGTAGCTCTAACTATCCTGGAATTCGCTTTGTAGACTAGGCTGGCCTCAAACTCACAGAGATATGCCTGCCTCTGCCTCCTGAGTACACAGATTATAAAGGCATGCGCCACCGCTGCCTGGCTCTCAGGCAATCTTAATCTGCATGTATATGATGATTTTCTTAACCTAGTTTCCAAATTCATCTGTATTTATTGTTTTTTTTAAAAATAGGAAGAAATGTGATAGTTCCCTACAATAAATGTGAAACATAAATTTGTAGATTTTATGTTGTTATGAATGAACTTGTACCAACAGCTAAAAACAATACTTGTTTATTAAATGTGCAGTTACACACACCCAACACTAAAACACAACACTGGCTTTTAAAACTTAACAACATCTTAACTCTAACAGCAAAGACACTGTAAAAGTTTTAGGGTAAGGAATAATTCAGATTATAATTTTAACTGATACACCTCATCAATTAGCAGTAAAGTAGATTGTCAGAACATGGTCTACATAGAGTGGTGTGGAGAGAATTCTGAGTGCTTGTGAGAAAACTCTAAGAAATAAAGAAAAGAGTCTTGGGACCTGAGTTACCTCAAAAACATGGAATTGTTCTTGGAATGTGTTTTCATGCCCCTCAGGTGTAGTGGACAGGAGTGAGTTTACTTCAGATTATTCATTACAACTGGCTATTGCTATGTGTTTATATGTCTCTATGGAAAAACAATTGTTTGCAATGCATGGCCTGGCCCTGTGGTTGTCCACTTTACTATGTGACTCCTCGCCACCCTCAGAGTACGAACTGTCTGATGCTCTGAATAAAGTGGCTGTCGCATGAGACTTAGTCCACCTCGTCTGTCAGCTCTCCTCTTCCAGGTCCCACCACCAACTAAAGCAAGTAAATAAATAAATAGTAGATCATACTTTAAAAGCCAGTTTGTGTATACAATTTTAAAATAAAATAATGCTACTTTTCAATTTGTAGTCGGTTAAAAATTATACAAATTTAAAGAGGAAAATATAAAAACATGCAAGAAAAAACCTCGGGGGAAGCAACCCTTGACTGTGGCAGAATACAGTGCTCACATGTGTTCTTCTGTTTTCTGCTGTCAAGAAACTGTTGTTAAACAACAGTATAAAACCATCTCCTTGACGCTTTTGTCTGCAAAACAACTAACCTCTAAAGAAAGTTTCTACTTACTAATACTGCAGTTAGGAAACGAAGCATATCAACTTACAGCAGTTATTCCAGACTGCTTTGAAATGCTTTACAATAATAGTATTCACTGGTGAAGCCAGGAAGTCTTAAACAAGAGATTACTATGAATCTACTATAAATAGCAAAAATGTCAGCTGATAGGCCCACTGATATGATTTTATTAAAGCATGATAAAGATAGCACTGAGCTTTATAGAGTTTGTAAAATTGCAGGTGTTATTACTTAGACTATAGGGAAACTGTGGTAGATTCATCACCTATACATACTTCCAGTCACTTCAAATAATAATGAAGATAATTATGAAGGAAATTGTGGTACCTATGAGATACACCTGAGAATCAAGTGATGAAGAAATTTCAAACCAATGAGTACTCATACTCAAATTATTTTGGTTTTATCTAGCAACTTACATAAGGATCACTGTATTAGTTTCTTTATCACCAATATGATCAAATATCTAAGAAGACAACTTAGGAGAGAAGTGGTTTATTTATAGTTTAAGGGACACAGTCCATCACAGTGAGAAAGAATGGCAGGGGACCACGAGGCAGCTGGTCACAGTGTGTACAGTTTAAGGGACTGTGGTGATATTTTATTTGTGCTGAAATGTGGTGATATTTTATTTGTACGTTAATAAATAAAGTTTGCCTAGAGATCAGAGGACATAGATAGCCAGCCATAAACAAAAGTCAGGCGGTGGCAGCACACGCCCATAATCCGACCACATGGCAGGCAGAGTTCTCTGTGTGTTCAAGGACACAGCCAAGCATGGTGACACATGCTTTTAATCCCAGTACCAACCATAGAGACCTGGAGGTCTGTACAGATAGGCAGTGACGAGGAAGTGAGGTGGCTGGGCTAAGAGCCAATGAGAAGGCAGAACAGCAAGGCAAAAAAGGGGCAGGTTAGACAGGAAGAAGCTTGGTGAGCTAAGGTTAGCTGGTGGCTATTCCTATTTCTCTGATCTCTGTGGCTTTCACCCCTGTATTTGGCTCTGTGCTTCTTATTTAATAAGACTGTTTAGAAATGCATCTACAAGGGACAGACACGTCCATCATAGCGAGAAGGGATGGCAGTGGACCATGAGACAGCTGGTCATAGACATCAACCTCTGGCCTCCACAAGTACACTGACAGGCAAGCACACGTAAACATGCATACAATACACATATACACAGCAAAGGAAGAATATGAACATTTATTTAATTGGACAGCAACATGAGACTTTCATCAACCCATTTTCATTTGGCTGATTGGGTTTGACAACTAGATTATCTTTGCCTATTAGCTAATATGTTCCATTTTTCTACAAACTGAAAGCAAGATAGGCAGTTCTAAGAGATATTAAACATAACTAGGCATATGAGAATGCAAAAATAATTTCACAGTATAAATTGTAATTGGCAGAATACTAAAATTAACATTTTCCAAATCCTTCCTAGGCTATTGGCTTAAACAAGGTATTTCTAAGTCAAAGAAAAATAAGAATAGTCATTTGATAATTATCAGTAATGCCTTTTTTGGTATAACTCCCAGAAACTGACAGAATGAATCACTAACTCAGTAATAAATTTTACAAGGCTAATGTTTTAGGTTCTTTGCTTTCAGAAAATTGAAGGAAAACCTAAATTAGTAGCCAACTGATATACAATGTAAGTTTTGATGATAGGGCACCACACTTGTCACATGATTTGTGACAGATTCAAAGAATTGAGTGGATGGTTACAACTGAACTTCGATTCAAATGGCCTTATTATTGAGAAAACTTTCCTCAACAAATGCAATTATTAAAACAAAAGAGAACTTATGTTAAATTCTATCAAGGTTTATTTTATCAACATTTATCAATAGATTTATAAACAACTTTGATAATCAATCTACCCTTTTGCTTAAGAAATGAGTTTCTAGTAAAAGTTTATTAAATTTAATAATTTCAATTACAATTTTTACTTGTTATTTTAATAAATTATGTATTAATTATAGTTATAATTTAGCTCAATCCAGTCACTGGAACTATTTGAATGTCTCATTTCAAATTATACGTATTTTGTTGTGACTAACTATAAATAGATGTTTCTTTGACAATATATATACCAGTATATTCTCTTTGAATGTCTAGGAAATAACTACCAAAAACATTATTATATGTGAAAGAAATACTGTGGAGGAACATGAGAGAGTAATGCTGTCCCCAGAAGTCAAAGAGCATCAAACAAAAAGGCCTGTGACAGGCACGAGATACCTACCTCTGAGTTGTTAGCGAGGTGGCACAGAGACAATTCAGGCTATTGTCATTGCTCTTGGGCGACTGACAGAGCTTAAGGATAAGTTCTTCTGTTTATTTTTCTATTCATTTGTTCTATTGCTGAAGACACCACACATTTTTAGTCACAGAACTTCGAGCAAGTACTGACCTAGAAGCTTCCTTCCTGATGACTAACCTCCATAGTGTCAGAAGGAGCCATGTAGATTGCCAGGTGAAAACACTTATCAACAGTGTTGCTCAGTTGTAAATATTGTGAACTGCAATAATGACCAATGCAATGTGGACTTAACATATTGGGGGTAACCAAAAGCTATCTGACTGGAATAAAGCCCATTCAATAGGAGGTAACTCATACCTAGTACTGAAAACCATGCAAAGAACCCTAGAGGAGAATCTACTACTACCATTCTGCTAAGTTAATATAGTATCCAACTGTCCACTTATCCTTAGAAGTATAAATTGGTACAGCTCTCACGTCTCCTCAAAGACGCTCCAACTGCAACTGATCAAAGTGCAGAGAACACATGACTGTGGCGTGCCCATCCCCAATGGGCCAGATATGACACAACGTGTATGTCCACAGTTCAGGGAACATGGGAGGAAGAGGGGTGACAACACGGAGAGTCTTCTGGACAAGACCGGGACGGTGCACCGGGAACTCTCAGCAGCTACAGCTGCCTGTACAGGACCTGCACAAGATCCCGAGACAACACTCTAGCATGGGTGAGGGAATGGCTCACAAAGCCTCCCGCCGAGGAGCTAGAGCTCCTGAAATAGGAAGACGAGCTTTACTTTAGGGGTGAGGCCCCTGACACACTGCCCATGTCCTACAGGTCAACCCTATACTCATGTGCATATGGGCAAAACTAACTAGACTCAGTAGACTGTGTGTGTGTGTGTGTGTGTGTGTGTGTGTGTGTGTGTGTGTGTGTGTCAGTAGACTGTGTGTGTGTGTGTGTGTGTGTATGTGTGTGTGTGTATGTGTGTGTGTAAAGAGGACATGTACTTGAGAAGGAATGGGAGATGCAGGTGTAAGAATATGATCAAAATGCATGAAAGCAATATATGAAATTCTCAAAAGAAAAAGAAAAATGTGGAGAAAATATAATGTTCATTTTTAGAAACAAAGAAGGAAAACTATCAGGAGGAACAAAATCTGCGCTTAGTTTTTGATACTTATGGAAGTTATCAAACTCCTAAGCTATTTCAAATTTCCTGGTTATGTTTTTTACAAATACAATACTCTTCCTATAAAATGTCAATACTGATAATGCTAGAAAATTTAACCTCAAACTACATAAGCATGATGAAAATATTAGCTGCTATACTAAAAATATGTAAGGAAGTATGAAATTTTTTCAAATAACTTAAAATATTGAACAAAAAGAATAGTTTAAAATCAACGCCTGGACTACCATCTCAGCTCCTCCTTTTAACAAACACACATCAAGTTCCCATTCATAACCATCTTACATTGAGCTAAAGTGTACATATTCTGAGCATAGTTCAGTAGACTGCAAGTCCTTTTCTAGAGGAAGTTCAGAGAGCCAGGCCTTGACAACTACAGCATTCTTTTCTTCCCCACCAAGAGACTGCCAAGAAGACAGCAGGCATTTAGAATAAGTCTGCCCAGCTCATGGAGTAATTTGTACTAATATTCTATTTAATCACCATTTGTAAAACTGTTTCATGAGAAAATGCATTAGAAACTCTTACATGGCATATTAAGGATGTACGTTCTTCCTCATTCTTAATAACTGCCTCACAGCAGTTAGGAATATTGACTATTCCAATAAATTAAAATCTGCATCCCCCAAACACTGGCAGAACATTACCTTTCTATGTTAATATGAAATAATACCTACCTAAATTAATCATTTCCAATACATGCTAAATTAAGAAAAAAAATGAGGCAATTCAATCTAAACCAGGGCAGAGTACATATTATGAATAGTTTCTTGCTTAATGGCTTAACATGTGAGTTACCTCTACATAGTTTTACTCTTCATGTACTTTCTATAGTTGGAAATCTAGAATCTGTGACATATGGGCTTCTGAATTTGTTAACAGTGAGAGAAAAGCAAAGTTTATAGTCAGAGAAAACAGGTATCTCAACCCACCTACACATTAGAATCACCTCAGTAACTACTAAAAAGGAAAAAACAATTCTCAGAACCACCATTGGATATTCTGACTTAGCTGGTCTAATGGACAAAGAAGTGTGTACAATTTCTTTTTCAAAGCTCCTACACTGAGTGTGACACAATCAATAGACAAATGGTCATCAGGGAATTTCTGAGATAAATCATGCCAAACCTGACTATTAGCTGTGGGGGCCTTGAGAAAATTATTGAACCTATGTGACGTTCTATCTTTTTATACAAAATGAAGACAACTGAGGTACTTGAAGGGAGACCGTCAAACACTGTTCTGTAATCTCTCATGGCCTGGTAGTCAACAGCTTCTAGGAAACATTACTGACATATTGCATATTTACACTTTCCAATGTGCACATAAATTCAATGAATTCAAGCTTCCTGCTTGTACTTTTAGAATTTAAAGTTAATGTGATATATTTTAAACATAAATAATAGAGTTCTCAGTTACCAAAATGTGTCTGATGTTCTCAAGTGTTTATGTTCATCAATTAGCATATGGGTACAACAACAACGTGTTTGCTAATTTGAATAAAAAGGCTGTAAAAATACTAATTAAAACAGGTGCAATGCTTACGAATGTTAAAAATAGAAATACATATTTTTCATAATTACCAGAAAATTATTAAATATATTTAATTCTGCTTAGAATTTTTTCAAAAATACACCCTTATGACTATCTATAAGGTATGCAAATGGAAAAATATACTTAGATATTAAAATGTTTTAATGTGGTAAACAGAATAGTCTTAAATTTTTAATTTTAATAAAAATTCTAAATTGCCTTTATTAAGCAAGTATATGTTAGATGCAAAATATAGCAAATATTTAAAAACTCCTAGTATATTCATCTGAAATAAATTGTAGTAGTAACATTTAACATCAGAGGCAAACTAACTAGTTTATAACTACACTAGAAGAGGACTTTCTGGGTGGTGGTGGCGCACACCTTTAATGCCAGCACTTGGGAGGCAGAGCCAGGTGGATCTCTGTGAGTTCAAGGCCAGCCTGGTCTAAAGAGTGAGATCCAGGATAGGCACCAAAACTACACAGAGAAACCCTGTCTCGAAAAAAAGAAAAAAGAAAAAAAAGAAAGAAAGAAAGAAAGAAAGAAAGAAAGAAAGAAAGAAAGAAAGAAAGAAAGAAAGAAAAAAAGAAAGGGTTTGGGGATTTAGCTCAGTGGTAGAGCACTTGCCTAGCAAGTGCAAGGCCCTGAGTCTGGTCCTCAGCTCTGGAAAAAAAAAAAAAAAAAAAGACAAAATAACAAAAAGGACTTAGCTTCCTCTTATGTGCTTTCTTGCCTAATGTCTCCTACTCCTTGGAGAAAACAAATTCCAAAGGTTTTGTGTGTGTGTGTGTGTGTGTGTGTGTGTGTGTGTGTGTGTGTGTGTGTGTATGTGTGTATGAGAGGGAGGCTGAAAAAGAATTATCAATGATAAATTTATTCTGATATTTAATTACTTAAGATGATTTTAATCATTAATAAGAAAAAAGATGACAAAGTTAAACCACTTTTTATTTCAACTCCTAAAGAATATAACATTTATGAAAAATTCAAAATAAAAACATGAAATTGAGAAAATAAACTAAAACATTTTCTACAGAAGTAAAGTGTGGTAGCTGTGGGGTCCCTGGTAGAGAGAAGTTCAGCAGGTCAGGGGGAATCACCAAGGAGTGGAGATGGGCGAGAAGGAAAGGCTGGAGGAACCACATCACCAGGTGGAGTCCCTAGGCTGGGAAGTCGCTGGGCAGAGGGGCTCCTGCCAGCAGTCTGCAGCAGGACTGAGTGAGTCTACAGAGGCCAGAACTGAGGGCAGGAAGGACAATAAAGGCTGTCTACTTTAGCCCCAGCCTAAGAAACTGATTCGTCTCAGCTTATTTCTATCTATTCATTTCAGAACTATGTTAAGAGTGAAATACATTTTACTCACTCAAGAGAACAGCCAACCACCCAGAACAAGCATGTAAAGAAAGGAGAACAGCTTTCTTGCCTGCTTATTATCCATTCAGTCTGCAGGCACTGAGCAAATACAAAGGCGATTACAAAACCCAGTGTCCACATTCACACTAGTCAGCTATATGTTCTCATGAGCTGATGACCAAACTTAGTAATTATTAAATAATTTAATATCAACTGTGTATTTCCAATCTTTTAGTACTTATTAAATACTTATGATAAATAAAATACGATTTCACTGCCTTCAAACAACCAATATGTAAAATATAGGTAAGAGAGGAAATCTCAGAACAATGTAAGAAAGACAGTAGCGAAAACATACGAAATGCTCAAGTGTGGACAAAACCTTTTAGGTATTCTGTGAAAGGAATATCTAAGTGGCTTTGGAAGAATCTGAGTGAGTTTGATGTATAGACTAAATGAAGGAGACTCTAAATGTAATAAACAATCTGTAGAAAGAAAAACAAGCATTAAATACAATGTTGCCTTCTTAATAAAAGATACAATTCAAAAAGAACTTGAAAAGTAGAGGCAGGAGAAACAGCTTAGTCAGAAAGGGCTTCCTATTCGGCAGGAAGCCTGAGTCAAGAATCCCCAGAACCCAGCCAGGTTCAGCAGCCTGCTCCTCTAACCCCATCAGAACCCAGCCAGGTTCAGCAGCCTGCTCCTCTAACCCCAGCAGAAGCCAGCCAGGTTCAGCAGCCTGCTCCTCTAACCCCATCAGAACCCAGCCAGGTTCAGCAGCCTGCTCCTCTAACCCCAGCAGAACCCAGCCAGGTTCAGCAGCCTGCTCCTATAACCCCAGCAGAACCCAGCCAGGTTCAGCAGCCTGCTCCTATAACCCCAGCTCCAGTGAGGCAGAGACAGGCCGGGGCAGGTTGTCTAGTTGAAATGCCAAGATACAGGTTCAATGAGATACTCTATCTCAAAAACAATAAAGTGAAAAGAATAGGAAGACACTAACATCAACCTCTGGCCTCTACATGCACATGCTCACATATGCACAGACATGTACAAATACAAACACAGGCAAAAGAATTTGAAAAGTGGAACCACGGGAGATGAAACAGATGCTAAGGCAAAATCCCATTCATGGATGGTGTCATATGCTAAGGCAAATTACATGCCTAGCAGCAAAGAATACCTGTCCTGTATCTCAGTCCCTCCACCAATAGCATGTATTCAATCAAGTCAACGAGTCCTGGATTTTTATGGACTCTGTGACATGTGTATCTCTCCTGAGCATTATCTTACTTTTCGTTGGCCGTTTTTCCTGCTTTTTCAGCATCACAGTAAATCTAACACTACCTGATTAAAGTAACATCAGCCTCAACTGGTGCCATCGTCAACTAAGGAAGCTTACATCTAATTTGAAGAAAAATGTGCTGGCATTTGTTAGAGCTGCACAAACAACTCGTGAAGTCTATTGTGATAAACAGATAAAAATGAACTTTGGACAGAAGTTAAAACAGCACATCCTTTCTACAGACACAGTCCCTAAGGAATCACCGAGTGTTCACTATCGGCCAGATATTGTGGGTGGCTAGAGCTAAGGCAGAGTTATTCTTAGAGATCCAAGTTGACCACATCTCAGGTTGATAAAACTCTAGTGGGTCACATAGTTTGGGCCAGGAGAATCTATTTTTACAAAGTGCTGAACTTTAATTCCTACTGCAGGTTATAGTCACCTATATAATCAGTACTCCAGGCCATAGCATCTCCCTTGTCTGTGTAGGCTACCATCCAAAGCAAGCACTCAATATAATAATAACAAATAAAAGTAGGAGAGGCCTCTAGATATATGACCATCTTTAATAGTTCATCTTATGGTGGTATATGAATAAATAAATAAATGGAACTAGCTAGTGACCATCTGTCAGACTCAGGGAAAGCGCGGCACTTTGCTAATGGAAATATGATCCCTGAGACACAGAAAAGGAAATGTCTTGGAAGAAATAATAACAAGTGTAGAAAACACAATAAAGCAATAATTATGACAACACCCCCACCAACTACTGACTTTTATTTTCCAAGTTCTCCTAAGATCAAATGATAGCACAAAACACTAGGGCACTGCTATGAACAAGGAAGCCATCACCAAGACAGCTGCAGCTACTGCTACCTAAGTCCCTCTCAAGTGCCTGACACTGCTTCTGAAGGGTTGAGAAGGACGTAGAGACAGTTCTCAAACCGTGTTGATAGTGACACAGATTAGTACAGGCATTATGAAAAACAACACGGTACATATCTACAATATGATACAGAAACCCCTACTGAGTGTAGTTTGAAATGAAATAAAATAAGAATACTGAAATGTCTGAATATCTCAATAGCACTATTCACGAATAGCACTATTCACAATAAGGAGGAAAGACGTACCCAAAAGGCTGGGAACACAGGTGGGTAGAAAGAAAAGAAGAGAAAGCTGGTCAGTTCAAGCAGGCTCCACATTTTCTAGCAAGTGTCTGCTTGAAGGGAGCTTGGACTCCAGCCTCCTTAGTCTTATAGCATGGACTCCCAACAGCAACAGACCACTGAGCTTCAAGGCCTTCAGTCTCAGACTGGAGGGCATCACTGCCCTACCCCCAGCCCAACAGTTCGGGGCTGCTAGCTTCTGGAAGTGAGCAGCAATCAGCTGCTTCTTCCTTTCCAGCATACCAAAAGCCTCCTCTGAACTATTAACCTACAATCAGGAGAGCCAGGCCGAGAAACTGAGTGGTTCTGTACTGAGGGAATATTGGTTCTAATACATCCTCGTGACTCAAAGACTCTTGGCCTTCCTTTCATCTTAACAAATGACAAGCCATGTCAAGATATCATATTAGCATTAAAAGGCAGGGCTTTAATATCATGACTTGCCAGACAAATTTAGAAATTTTCTTCTAATTTCATTTACTAGAACTGCATTACACAGCCATTTTCTATTTCAAGGAGAGCTAAGAAAGTATTGTGGGTTTTCACTCTGTCTAAAAGGAGACTGCAAGAGAAAAGAAAGTTGAAAATATGTGTTGGTACCCTACTAAGCAGTGTCTACATCAGTGCATTCTTTCAACTACTCAGCTTTTGAAAAATACTTTACATGTAACATAGTTGTCTCTTCCCTAAGGAGGCAATTCTAAAGTCTTATCTAACTAATTAATTAAAAAAAAAAAACCTCCAAAACCAAGATCTTTGAAGGAAAGCAAATCTCGTCATGATGTGTGAATCACTGTGAACCACTGACCTATATGAAAAGACTTAATAAGCAGCAAGGAAAAAGTGACTTTAGTAACAACTACATTCAAAACGGAGGACCAGCAATGCAGAGTGTCCACAGTACACAGCAACGCCTACCAGCAGTGCAGAGTGACAAGTGTCCACAGTACACAGCAATGCCTACAGAAGGAGCAACCCTGTTTCCTGCCTTGGTCATCCTATCTAGCAAGCCCCAGTCAGTCATCCAAGGAGGCCTTTCATCACTGTTACTCCGATTCCTGAGTCCACCCTTCAGGAGGATAATCTTTGTCCATCATCCTTGCCTTTATACGATACTGTCATTGACATATGTACATACACACACACACACACACACACACACACACACACACACACACACACGCTCTGGGGAAACTGTAATGCTTGTATGTCCACTGCTAGTATTCATACCCTGCTAATATAAGTATGAGGTCTTGTGTATTCTCGCAGGGGTTGAACAGATAATATTTTCTATCAAGGTTAGTGTTTAGCCATTAGCTACATGTGGTTTTTAAATTTAATTAAAATTAAATGTAATCATCAATTTATCAGTAAAACCTTTCTCAAACTTCAATGGTTACTTGTGAACATGACCTAATGTGTTAGAGTCACAGAGGCCTGTCCAGATCCATTTGCATGTTCCAAATCCATACAAATGTATTTTATCTTCTAGTCATCCCTTAACTTAAACTATAGACTGATAATTATGAAATCTTGTCAGCACATAGAAGCTAAGTTTCCATCATTAAATTTCCAATTTCTGGAAGTAGAAGCCATGATATAAAAGGAAAAAAGATAGCAGACCATGATGCACCCTATATTAACTCCAGACACAGAAGTTGCCAGAGATTCTAAAGGTCATGAACTGCATGGATTGTCTGTCTGTAGGGAAGCTATGGGAGAAGGTGGATGGTATAAAGCTCATAGGTTCCCTGAAGAACCATGCCCGAATCAAGGATGATGAATAGTTTATGCATTAATTAACTTATTAATCTTCAAAACAGCCTCTAAAAGTTGTTAGGATTCCTACAGGATTTTAAAAAGGGAAAGAATTAAAATGTCCTTTCTTCTACTCAGAGATTTTATTCCTAATCCATATTCAGTATTTGCCACAAAATGCACTGTCCCCAACTGAGTAGCTGAAGACTTTGAAAGGAAGCAAAAAAATTCCAGGCGGTTTGAAAAAAAAAAAATGGTACTGCACAAAAGTCTTCAACTACTTGGAATGTGTGTCATTTGCAATGGGAAAATTTGAACAGGCTCAAGGCTGAGTTTGACTCATGAAAAGCTACCACAATACAAAGATCTTTGTCTTCATATGCAGAATCATCAGTCTTGAGAGCAGATCTAAATGCACATAGACATTCCTGAGCAGATTATCAAACTATCAAAACCTAGGGTATATTATACTAACTCATGAAACAAATTATTGTGAGAAACAGAAATATATTAAATATTTATGATAAACTATAAGATAATCATTTCAGTAAACCCATTTTTATGACGTTGTAGTTATTATTACAGGCATTAACTTTAGATACTAAGTTGGAAACTTTATAAAACCTGAATAATATAACAGTGAGTTTAGGAAAACATTGTAAGGTAAAGGAAGGCTTATCACAATGGAGAATGCCATGAGATAATAACAAAAGTATTAAATTATAAAAATTCAGGCCTCTATAAAAAATTAATATTTTCATCTCTAATACAATGAAATGAAAGTTGTTTTTTTTTCAGTAAAATCAGCATGCGTAAGTATGTTATAATGTTTAGCAACTACCATGCAATATAACTAACAAAATACTTAGAAGGATAAAATTAAATGTAGCTATAAAATTAAATTTACAATAACAATAAGAAAAAGTATATTAGACAGAAAGAAAAAACTCTAACCACTTTGTCCTCCTGGTGTGAATATCCACGAAAGCAAGTTTAAAAAGACAGAAAAGACAAAACAAAAAAAAGAAATAATTAATTCCATTCTTAGTAAGAGCAGCTTTTAAGAGTTTCTTAGTGAAACAGAGTACAGAAAAATGTTTACACTTTGACTGAATTCTAAAATCTCAACTTTAAATTAAGAGGGAAATTTTCCCATTTATTTCATTAAATTCAAGTAAAAGCATTCCAAATATTAAATATATTGAGATAGAAACAAAATAATTTCCGTAAGAGCAATTAAATATCCAAATATCAGAAAAGGGAAAGTGCCCTTTTCACAATTAAGCCTTAACTAAATACTGAACTCAGAAAAGAAAACAGAAAAAGATTTATAAATAAAGCCTTTATATATAAAAATGATAAAACATTGCATTGTTGCTCTATTCAACTACTATCAAAAGTAGACAAAACTAAGTATTACATGAAATATGTATATTTGCTTCACAAATTATTTCTATTAATTTAGATTTCTTCTAAATTTTACATAAATAAAAAGAAAAATTAAATAACTCATTAAAGATAAAATATTATTATTATTATTATTATTATTATTATTAGCAATTGCAGGTCATAGTCTCAATATCTGAAATGCATAAACAAAGCAAAGAAGAAACATAGTCAAGAGAACCTCAGCTTCCCTCAAATCCTCCCTGGATACAGTCTTCATTTCCTCCTACATACTGCCTGAAAGATCAAAGTCTCCCTCTACCTTCCTGGGTTTTCTACTCTCTGTAGCTAAACTACCACCATTTTCTCCTGCATGCTGGCCTTTTCTAATCAACTGAAAGGCCCCACTTTCATGTCACCATAATATTCTCACAGGCCTGGCCTCTTTAAATAAATAAATAAATAAATTCTGACTGTATACTTGACCTTTATATTAGTTTGAATTATCATCTTCAAGAAAACAGAGTTTTCTTGCAGGAAAGAGCTTTATCAAATATATTGTCTATTGTCTACAGAGTTCAATAGAATAGAAATGGAGACCTAGATCTAAGTCCATGCAACTATAATTACCTGATTTTTTTTTTAAAGATGCCCAAACTATACATTACACAAAAGACACCACCTTCAACAAATGGTGCTGGTCAAACTTGTCTTCAACGTGTTTTTAAAAAAGAAAAAAAAAATTGAGACTAGATTTTTATATCTCACCCTGCACAAAACTCAACTCCAATGGCTCAAGGGACTCAACATAAGAACTGATACCCTGAAACTGCTACAAGAAAAAGTAGGAAATATGCGTCAACTTACAGGCACAGGGAAGGACTTTATGAGTAAGATTCCAATAGCACAGGAAATAAGACCAACAATCAACAGATGAAAACACATGGTGACACTAAAAAGTTTCTGTGCAGCAAAGGAAAATGTGAAGTGAGTGACCAGACAGCCCATAGAATGGGAGAAATCTTTGCCAGCCATTCACCTGACATGATTAGTGTCTAGAATATACAAAGAACTAAAAAAAGACTAAACATTAAAAAATAAACAACCTCCCTTAAAAAAAAGTTATGGTACTAAATAGAAAACTCTCAAAAGAAGAAATGCAAATTGGCTAGGAAACACATTTTTTGTTTGTTTGTTTGTTTGTTTTGTTTTTCGAGACAGGGTTTCTCTGTGTAGCTTTGTGCCTGTCCTGGAACTCACTCTGTAGCCCAGGCTGGCCTCGAACTCACAGAGATCCACCTGGCTCTGCCTCCTGAGTGCTGGAATTAAAGGCGTACACCACCAC
This sequence comes from Peromyscus eremicus, assembly GCF_949786415.1. Lineage (NCBI taxonomy): Eukaryota > Metazoa > Chordata > Mammalia > Rodentia > Cricetidae > Peromyscus > Peromyscus eremicus. Next base: position 60,238,970 of record NC_081436.1, read on the forward strand.
TGCCCAGGAGAAACACATTTTTAAAACTGTTCAACATCCTTAGCCATCAGTATTAAAAAATGCTTCAAGATTCCATCTCACCCCATTGAGAATGGCCATCACCAGGAATAAATTCTGATGTGGAAGTCACAAAAAAAAAAAAAAGAGAAAAAAAAGGAACTCCTACAGACTGCTTGTGGAAATGTACACCAATGCATCCACTTGTGGAAGCAGTCCATGTGTTTCTCAAAAAACTAGAAACAGAACTGCCATACGACCCAGCTATACCAGTCCTGAGCATGTATCCTCAAAGGACTTCATATCCTCCTATTTGCACATCCATGTTCACAGCCACTCTATTCACAATGGCTAAGAAACAGAACAAACTGAGATGTCCAACAAGAAATGACTGGATAAGAAGGTGGTACATATACACACTGCAATGTTATTCAATTGTAAATAAAAACAAAATCTCTACGTAAATGAATGGAACTGAAAAAAAATACATGCATACTAAGTTAATAAGGCTTACAAAGACAAACACAGTTGTCCTCTCTCATCCGCAGATCCTAGCCTCAAAACTTTTGTGTGTTTAACTTGTAGCACATGAAGAAACCGAAAAACTAGAAAGAGATGTTGGGGTAGGGGATACAATAGGGACAGGAAATAGTAACTGAGAGTGAACTGAAAGCAGAGAGGCGGAATACTGAGGGTGGAAGGCTTAAGCAGGTAGAGGGAGGGAGTATGGAGGAAATAGGGGAGGAGAATCTAGCCCAAAGAAAGAATATTTGGAAAACCATATGGATGCCGACGATCTCCCAGCTGGGGAGGAAGAATCATTTTTTTTTTTTATACTGTGTCCCCAATAGTGCATTTCCTATACTCCAGCAGGCAGCCCCACACTTTTTAATTTTTGAGAAGGCCTGGTTATGGAGCATTTGTGGGGAGGCAGAGAGGATGGGACTAGATACATGATCAAGATTCATTGTATAAACATATAAAATTCTTTAGGATAAAGAAAAGTTATTATTAAAAATAAATTAAAATTAAATGTTTGAAAAATGATGGTGATGATACATATCCCAAAACAGCATGTCTATGATATGTAGACCAATATTTTCCTTCCAGTCATTCACTCAAAAGTTAATACACTGACCTATTACATACTAGGTACAGAGAAATATGCACTGAGTAGTCCAAGTGAATTAAAGAGATGCAATCAATTAACAACGAAATTTGAGAATACTAGATTAGAGATCTGTATAATCCAGTGTACCACAAAGGAGTAAGTAGTTGATTCACACAGAATACCCAAAGAAGGATCATGAAGGAGGTGGTGCTTATGTTGACAAAAACAAGTAACTGTTCATCAAGTAGGTAAGGATTTTAGAGTGAGGTCTAGAGAGGAGACTATTTCTGACTGTCGTAGAAGGACGAGCCAAGGCACAGCAGACCCAGATGGAGATAACTAAAGAGCAGTGCTGTGGTGTGGCTGGTCTGGGACACAGAGGACTGAGTGGAGTGCTCCTAGTTAGTCAGGGGACAGACAGACCGGAAGGCTGTTAACACCACAGAAACTGCAGTCACTTGGCAGACTAGGACTCACTATGGCAGTGTGTGTGTGTGTCTGAGAAGCAAAGACTAGAGCACACAGACCAGTAAGAGAATAGAATTAAATGAGAGTCTGTAGAAACAAAATTATTCAATTTTTAAAACTTGTGGGGAAAGTGATAAAGGGAAGAAATCTGAGGTCTGGCTTTCTGGCTTAGGTGACAACATGTAGTGATACTATTGGAAAAGGTAAAAATTTCAGAAGGAAATCTGAGGATTATTCCAGCAGCAGAAAGGATATAGTAAGTCTAGTCTTCAATAAGTAAAATCTAGTGGTATTCTAAGACATTTATGAAAGAAGAATTATAAAAATAACATTTCAAAAGACTACAATGTCATAGTTCTTTTGTGGATCTTAACTATTTGAATTTAAAACAAGTTAAAAATAAGGATTGTTAATTTCTTTAAAATGTGGTTTCATTGTTCATTGTGTGGGGCTATTAATATTTGAAATTAACTTACTTTACCGAGAGAGTCTTAAACTATTATAGTCTCCATTATTATTAGAAGGCACTGTGGTTGTCATTACACTCTTCCCCATATATTCTAAACAGTGTTTCCTAACGTGAGGTTTGCCTTAGCTACTGATAAGCAGCTCATCTTAGCTACTGATTAGGACATTGGGAACTGAAGAGTTCAAATTCTCCAAGAGTTGAAGAGCAAGCAGAGAGCAGATGTAGGTTTGAAATGCAGATATGACCATAACTTGTCCTGCATCCAGTAGTTTTTCTCTTCTTTAAAATAAACTAGACTATGTGCCTCTCATACACTTTCAATTTAGCATTAAAGTTTAAGTGTTTATGACACATTTTTAGATATGTTATAAACTGATGTGATTAAATATGTGTTTATCAAATCTTGATATAAGGAAAATGTCTACTGTGCATCCTGTGCGGCAAATCAGCACCCACTAACCAACCATCATCCAAATCCAACTTTCAAGCACATTTTTTAATTTAATGACCGACATTATATGTTACTTGGAAATTCAACTTCTTTCCAAAATTTGATTCTACAAAGCATGGATGGCACACTAGAATTACGCCAAAGATTATGTTCATGTAACTATATAAATTTGCTTTTCCATTCCTCAAATTTCAACTAACCAGTTTTCTAAAACAGTACTAGCTTCAATAACTTCATTATAATATATGGAAGAATGGTTAAAAAAAAAAAGCCTAAGTCACTATATATACTACATATAATAACAAGAATTAATGAAGCTTCTTAATTAGTTTTTAGATTATTTCCTTTTTTTTTTTTTTTTTGGAGCTGAAGATTGAACCCAGGACCTTGTGCTTGCTAGGCAAACGCTCTACCACTGAGCTAAATCCCCAACCCAGTTTTTAGATTATTTAAGCAGTAGAAATACTTAGCTTTACTTCATTTATCAGAAGTATATTTATCAGATATTTCAAGAATTATATGAGTAAGTTAGTAGAAATTGATGTCATAAGACATTAAACCCAGAAAAAACCTTAAAGGTCATTTAGATTAATTCTTTTATTTTCCAGATTATTTCTGTAAGATGAAATGTCCCATTTGAAGTGCTCTATTTAAGCTAAACAATGTAATTCTGAAAATTTTCAAAGTTAGATTAATCAAGCAGATGGAAATTAATTAAACACATGGTGATCAATTTTTCCCACCAAAAGACAAAAGAAACAAGTTAAAGCTGTCATATTTTGAAGTGTAAAATAATCCTTATTGCCGGGCATGGTGACACATGCCTTTAATCCCAGCACTCGAGAGGCAGAGGCAGGCAGATCTCCAAGTTCAAATCCAGCCTGATCTACAGAGCAAGTTCCAGGACAGCCAGGGATACACAGAGAAACCCTGTCTCAAAAAAGAAAAAAACAAAACAAAAGTAAGTTTAAAAAAATTCCTTATTATAAATTACTCTTAATGTCTTTCCAATTCAATGTTTTCCACAATTTAAATGTTACAAAATAATGTTTCCTCATCTCCTCATTTGACTATAATCCTATGGGATTTTTACTTGTTAAGGAAATATTATCTAAAGAGGAAAATAAAAAGCAGAATGTTTCAGTATCTCTTTCATTGGCATCTCCACATGACTAGCATGTCTTTTGTTCTGTGTCCTCAGTGTACCAAGAGACACAGTTAACGGCAAAGGGTGGTTCCACATGAAAGAGCCTCAAAACTAAACAGTTATTTTCCTGTATTCTCTTAGAAGATTACAAGAATTTTAATAACTTTATATTGAGATATAAAATATTTGTATTCTCTATAAGGATAGTCTGACAATATTTCACTGACCTTAAATAAGTCAAAGAAATGCATTGAGCAACTACTAAGAGCAAAATCTTCTATGACATGAGGCATCTGGGTATTTACAAGACCAAATTTGAAAATGTAAACTGGACCTTGTAACGTGGATGTTTTCCCCATTCCATTCAAATGAATGCCTTCCTATATAAATTAAGATGTTCATATTACAGCTCTCCCACTTGAAAGAAAATTTAAAAGTTCTAATACAGAAACCCAAGGCTCTCTTCCCTGAACTAAATTCTAAATTGCTTTTTAGTCTTTTACTTTCCTGACATCACCCTCAGATAGAAATCGAGAAGAGAGAATCATGAAGTGTCCTGCCTCTGGCTCCCTCCTTCTTCAATGAAACTGTTCGTGCAGCTAAGCTAAAATATAGAGATTTAAAGTTGTTCACAATACAACATATGTTCAAGGAGTAATCTAACATTTTACTGTACTTAAGACTTCTATAGTGAAAAGGTACCTAGCATACATTAGAAACGGAGATATGTATTAGCAAGCAATTAAGCTATGATCAGATGTCATCAGATACTTGTTTCTAGTCTACACTGAGTAGCAAGGATCACATTTTTCCTTCCTGCCTGAACAAAAAGCATAAAGATATACTGCAACATTCTGCTTCTTAATTCAACATTATTATCACATGGGAGACCCTCCGCTATTTGGTTTGCTGTTCTGGGATTAGAAATCACACATGCTAGGCAAGTGTTCTATCACTGAACTATGTCTACAGTCCTGTTTGACTTTAATTGAGACATGTAACTCACACTAGATTCCAATTTACAATCATCCTGCCTTGGCCTTCCTAGTAGCTCAGATTAAACAATGTTCCTCCAGATCTGACGAGAAGAATGTCTTTTCAGACACTTGATATCAAGTGTTGTGCAATGGATAGCAGTTGAAGCATAGACTCACAAATGGTCAGAAAACAGAGAATAAGTGTCTCTGGAGTGCTCAGCCATAACAGTGACAACTACCCACACACTTTCTCCTCAGCCTCAGAGAACTCTGAGGAAGTGAAAGTTTTAAGAGTGTAAGAGCCAAAGGTTTGGGAGGACTGGAGGAAACAGTATCTTCTGCACATGACAAGATGTTCATGAACTCATTGCAGCTGTGGTTGTTTGTACAAGCCCTGCACAAGATCAGTCCAGGGAATACTCCAGCAGGAAGTAGGGAAGAGCCCAGAAGCCCCTACCTCTTCTGAGGAGTTGTGGACAGTTATGGCTGTTAGGAAAGAGAAAGCCTTTTTTTAAGGTATGTCCCTTGTACTATACCATGGTACATCAGATGACCTCATATCTATGTGCATATGGGCAACACAGACTCAGTGGGTTATTTGAAAGAATGAGAAAGAGGAAAAGGGAGAGAATAAAGTTGGGAGGGAAATGGAGGAGGATCTGGAAAGAGCTGGAAGAGAGAGGGGTAAATACGATCAAAATACATATATGCATGTATGAAACCTCAAATAATGTTAATGTTGTGTTTTCAAGGTAATTAACATAAGGCAACAAAGGGCAATGTCAGTGAAAGAGAGACAAGGAGATAAGCGAAATACTAAACCCAGTCTACTGTTCAAGAATTTCCAAAAAGCAGGACAGTGAGAAGAAGCTTCGCAAGAGCCTGGAGACAGAATCAAAGAGAAAAAGACTCAGAGGCTGAGAGGAAATTTTGAGGGCATTTTTTAATTTAAAGAAAATGAAAAATATTAAATTGGAAATTGAGGAAGCAACTAAAAGTACTTGAAAGAAATTAGGAGCATGTGATCCCTATATCAGAGAAAGGTATTAAAACTTCACTTTCCCTTTAAGAACACAAAATTCAACCAAAGGAAATAGAAAAAATAATAAGGTTGAAAGCATAATTTAGCAATAGAGAAAACTCAATAAAACAAATTGATTTTTAGGTCAATAAAACTATCAAATATGTGGCCAAATTCAACAGAAAAAAGACTCTAATTACCAAAATAAGGAATGATGCAGCATCACCACTGAGTATATGCATATTAAAAAAATAATGGAATATTATGAAGATTTTTACATCAATAAATTTAATTATGTGAAACTGGACAAATTCCTTAAAAGATATAATTATTAAAACTTACTCATACACACAAAAAAAACCTCTGAATCAAATAAAACACTTAAAGTGTGCTTTAACACCTCCCCAGATACCTTGACAGATCAAAACTAACAAGTATGTTTAATAACTAAAAAAGGACTGCTGTCACTGAATAGCACCAGCAAGACAACTCAACTGTTCTGCATGTGGATCAGACATCAAAAAAAAAAAAAAAATAGATTATCAGTTGTAGCTGGAGAATTTCCTGCCTGGCCCACGGTCAGGGCAAATCTCTCTCAGGCTGGAGAATTTCTCTCCAGCTCCCGCCACCAAGTCCCGCCAGTCCCAGAGCCCACTTATAAAATAAACACACAGACTCTTACATTATTTAAACTGCTTGGCCATTAGCTCAGGCCTGTCACTGTCTAGCTCTTACTCTTATATTTAGCCCATTTCTATTAATCTTTACTTTGCCACATGGCTCATGGCTTACTGGTACCTTACATCTTCCTTGTCCTGATGGCGGATGGCAGTGTCTGCCTCCCCGCCTTCCACTTCCCAGAATTCTTTTCCTTGTCCCGCCTATACTTCCTGCCTAGCCAATGGCCAATCAGTGATTTATTTACTGACCAATCAGCAACACACTTGACATACAGACCATCCCACAGCAATCAGTTCTATACAAACTCTCCTATGACATTAAAGAGAGTAAAATACTTTATAATCTTTTCCATTAGGCCAGTGTGATGCTAATTCCAAAATCAAGGAAAGAGATTTGCAAATCAAACTCATGAATAATAAAATGAGTTATCTATCTATCATGACCAACTGGATTTTATTTCAAAAAAACAGGGTTGGTTTAGTCAAAAATCAGTCAATATACCTCATCATCTTAAATAAGCGGAAAAAAAAGCAAAAAATAATCTCAATAGAAGGCAAAAGGCATTGGGAAGGTCCAACTCCTATTGAAGATCTTAAAAAAAAAATTCTTAGCAAATTTGTAATTGATGGCACCTATGAAAAATTATAGGTAACATTTTACCTAATATTGAAAGACTGAATACATTCCTTCTAAGACTAAGGATTTCTGCTTGTATCACTTTTACTCAAAATTATACTAATGTAATGTGTATATGTATACACATACATATGCACAAACTATCATCAAGCCAAGAGGAAGCATTAGGAGAAATAAAAGATTGGTTCTGGGCAAACAAAACATTGAGAGACACAAACAATAAGAAAATAAAGACATGCCGGGCAGTGGTGGCGCACGCCTTTAATCCCAGCACTCAGGAGGCAGAGCCAGGCGGATCTCTGTGAGTTCAAGGCCAGCGTGGGCTACCAAGTGAGTCCCAGGAAAGGCGCAAAGCTACACAGAGAAACCCTGTCTCAAAAAACCAAAAAAAAAAAAAAAAAAAAAAAGAAAAGAAAAGAAAGACATGAAATCACACAGGAGAACTAATTTCCACAATTATTCCCAAATAATGTATGTACAGATTTGTCTGTATGTAAAAACTATCTAAGTAATTAGTTTGATTATAAGATATTAATTAGGAAGGCAATTCAAAGAACTTAGCAGAGCATTTGTAATACTGCTTTTGCTAATTTGACAAAGTATTCTATGAGTAACATTTACATATTCACTAAAGTAGATAAAGTGTAGATAAAGCCTAGAATAAATATGAAAAAATAGGTCTTTAAATTCCATAGCTGAATGCAATTTCATTAATATGAAAACAAAAACAAAGGAGAGTATAGCTTCCAAAGCTACAAAATAAAGAAAAGATCTCAGAGCTGGAATGGTCATGTTTCCAATGACCAAAGAAGATAAATAATCTACCAAGTTTGTGAAAGTGTTGTAATAATAGAGAAATCTCTATCAGAGTTCTGATAGTAATCAGTGGCTATAAAAATCAATCTTAGTCTCTCTGGATCAGAGTTTTCATTATCCACAACAAAGGACATATCAATTAATCTCTAAATGTCTTCACTGTGTTCGAAAGTCAAAGGCCCTATGATTCTACCCAACATCACAAGCTGACTTGAAACAGTGAAGACCACCTTTCGCATTCAGTAAAAGATGAGAACACCACGGTGTGTTCTTCGTAATTTCAGGTATCTATTCCACTGTATTCACAGTAAGCTTGACTACTGGAAAACAATCATATTCTGTCCTGTACCTTGTTTGAGCGTAATGACACTCGACCCCCACACCGAGCGCAGAACTTGGTTTGGCAATAAGAACAGTTATGGCCACATCCATCAGCAAACTTCGTCTTGTGGCAGATCCCACAGGTTGGGGCGTCGCCCTTCTGTTCTTGCTGCTGCTGCGATTCTTCTCCCATCTTCTTGACTTGTTCCTTATACATTTCAAACTGTTGATGCAGTTTTCTGCAGAAAAGAAAAAGGGTTTTCAGATTCTCAAAGAAAATCACAATCTATTTTATAATTAGAATACACAGGATGAGATTAAAGGAGTATAAATTTTAATTTTATGAACTAGAGAATAATATCTTGCTTGAATGGCATATTGTAACATAAAAGTGTTGAAATTAGTTCTATCTTTAATAAACATATTAATTATAAAATTATGTTTGTGGAACACTTCCTTGAATATTAAACTAAACTTCTACCTACTACTATTTTTCAACAGTTTAGCTTCAGAAATACAGGAAGACAATTTTACCTCCACAAAGAAGCCATAACCTAGTGTCTTAAAAGCAGAGACACAGTCTCAACTGGAGTGAACTAGACTTTCCACAGACAGATAAATGCATCTGTTCACCAGTCACAACACAGCTTAGCTGTAAAAAGAAAACATTGTGACACATTCTCAGCCTAACAAATGGAGTTGTGCAAAAAAAAAAAAAAAAAAAAAAAAGGTAAAGCCAGGTATACTTGAAAATTAAAATACTGGAGCCTACGGAGCTGTCTCAGCAGCTAAGAGCACTTGTTACTCTTCAGAACCACAACTGGGTTCCCAGGTCCAACACTGGGTGGTTCACAATGTCCCAGGAGCTCTGACACCCTCTTCTGACTTCTGTGAACACAAAGACTTGCTCATACTAACATGTAGAAACACACACATAAATAAATACAAATAAAATGAATCAAAAAGAAAACTAAGTTAAGAAAAAGGACAATTGGAAAGTTGTATCATTACAAATTTTTCTATTTTCCAGTTTAATGCTTCATAACTATAATTAACTCAAGATTTAGAGAACCTCCGGGAGTGCTGGCACAGTGGCGCACCCCTTTAATCCCAGCACTCGGGAGGCAGAGGCAGGTGGATCTCTGTGAGTTCGAGGCCAGCCTGGTCTACAAAGTGAGTTCCAGGAAGGCCAGGACTATCACACACAGAAACCCTGTCTCAAAAGCCACTTTAAATTTGTAAAGATTTAGAAAACTAAAAATGGTATCACTCCAATCCTAGAGCTGACAATCGACAAAACCATAACTTATTTTAAGCCCATCAGAAGGGAAGTTATCAGGCAAACAATCTAAATTCCAAAGAACACCAAGTCTAATTGTTCCATCTCTGGCAATAACATAGGAGAAGGAAGTAGTACCACACAGATAGGTAAAGGGAAATCTTTATTATTTGAGGGGTTGTTTATTTGTTTGCTTATTTTTGAGACAGCATCTCATATATCCAAGGATGGCTTCGAACTTTCTATGTATCAAAGATGATCCTCCAGCTTCAGGTGTCCATTGCTAGGATTACAGGCATAGGCATACACAACCACATCTTTTGTATGTGTTTGTGGAGACTGAAACTAAGGCTTCACACATTCTAGGTAAATACTGTATCTACAAAGCTACAGCTCTAGACAGAGATCAGTTAAAATTTTAACAAATAGTGCAATGGCAAGATTCACCTAACATGACAACTGCAAACAGCTAAAGATCCAGACGCAGAGTGTTTTCCCACAGCCCTCCTCCCTCCACAAGCACTCTGGAAGACTTGAAAACACAGGCAAGGAACACAGCCCTGCTTGGGGAGAGTGCACATGTGCAGACATTAAAAGGTAAATTGTGGCTGCTGAGGTACAGACATGATTTCCTGATTCTGCTAAAAATAGTAAAAGCTTTCTTTAAACCACAAGCAAGAAAAGTAAGCTCTGTCACTTAAGATGAAGGCAAAGAGCCATTATGGCTACAGATAAGATTGAAGAAATCCTTTCTCCACAGTGCAGAAAATACCCAAACACAAACAAAACATCTTTTATCACTGGGACATGGGAAGAAACTCCTGCCCCAAAACTGGATACAGAACTGGAGATCAAGGCATACTTGTTTCCATAGGTGAGAGAGACCAAGAACTCACAAGGTGACTAGGGCCTGTCGAAACTAGAAAGAGGGAACTGTCACAGAGCACACCCATTTCCCTGCGATGCAATCATAAAGAAATAAGCATCAGAAGCTGACTACTTCCAAAGACTCCAGTGCATGGGAGTAACCTATGTAGCCCTCACATGGGGAGTATGTGTAAGGACGGCAACTTCCAGCACACCAGCATCCATTAAGAGGGAATGCAAAAGCAGCTCACATGCTTGGAAGAGTTTTGTGCCAATGCTGCACTAAAGACAATGATGGCAACACCAAAATCCAAACTTATCTGAATTCGTGATTTCTTTGAGGTTTCAATTCCCAACACCAACAGCCTGTCGGAAAGGGTATTCCACATCCAGGTACAAATACAATTCAAAGATACAGCACCAAGAGATGAAAACAACAAATAACTAATCTACTACAAGAAACGTAACAACTAGACTCAAAGAGGACATGGACTTGGGAATAAGCACATATGGGAGGCAGCATAGGAGGAATGGGAGGGAGAAAGAAAGAATGATACAATTATATCTTAACTAAAATGTTTAAAATTATTACAATAAAGAAGACATAGAAAAAGTGGAATCATTCATGAAGAAATGGGGAATTAGAACAGAAAATTGTAATAATGAAATAAAGAATCGGATGGAAATTCTAGAAGGAAAATTATGCTATCAAAGATGAAGAATTCTTTCCTGAGAAGACTGTACAGTAAGCTAGAAAATGAGTTGATAAAAACTGTCCAAAATGAAACTGACAGAGTATAAGCGAGGTCAGAGAAACAGCAATGACCTCACTGTCAATGTGGTGGGTGAAATAAAACTCCAGAAAAAAAAAAAATTAAAGAGATAAGGACAATTTTACAAAAATAACAAGAAGACACTAAGACAAAACACACCTCAAAACACACCTTATAAAATAACCCCAAATTCTCATTCATTCCTCCACCCCACCCCTCACTCTCTCACATCCTCTCATCAAATAGCCAGAAACCAAAGTAAAAACTCTAAAGGCAATTAGACAAAACTAGGTCTGAATAAAAACATCATAAGAAAACATGTTATTGTGTATGCCAACTTGAAAATTAAAGGGGAAAATGTACAAAACAAGTAGAATAAAATTAAATCACAATAACCACTCCTCATCTACCAATGAGTATCCTGTGTATAATAGATAATGTCCTCTTATCAAAATAAATGAAAGATTTCCTTCCAAGGAAAAAACAAAACTCAACTGTAGGCTGCCTATAAGACCCACTTCACCACTGAAGACACCCAGATTAAAGTAGGACTGAGGAGATATTCCACACAAGCAGAAACACACAAAGCAAAGAGGGTTACCTTACATCTGATAAAAATAAACTACTATGTCAAAAACTGTAAAAAGGTACGAAGAAAGTTCTTCTATTATAATAAATTCATCAAGAACATATACGAATTCTAAAATGTATACACCCAACACTGAAGCAGCAAAATACAATACATAAGGCAAATACTAGATACTACTGAAACAGTAAAAAATACTAGATACTACTGAAACAGTAAACAATACTAGATACTACTGAAACAGTAAAAAATACTAGATACTACTGAAACAGTAAACAATACTAGATACTACTGAAACAGTAAACAATACTAGATACTACTGAAACAGTAAAAAATACTAGATACTACTGAAACAGTAAAAAATACTAGATACTACTGAAACAGTAAACAATACTAGATACTACTGAAACAGTAAAAAATACTAGATACTACTGAAACAGTAAAAAATACTAGATACTACTGAAACAGTAAAAAATACTAGATACTACTGAAACAGTAAAAAATACTAGATACTACTGAAACAGTAAAAAATACTAGATACTACTGAAACAGTAAAAAAGAGTGACGGGCTCCATTAGCTCGCTAGCAACAATTTATAGAGCATAGAAACAGAAAAATCAATATAGACATGAAGGTCTTGAAGTGCACTGTAGATATAATGGGACAAAAATAAATTATTTTTCTATCCCAAAATAGCAGAATACACATTCATCTCAAGAGCATACACTACAACACTCCAAGATAATCCACATGGTCAACTACAAAACAAGTCTCAGCAAACTTAAGAAAACCAGAACCACATCAAAATGTTCGTTTAGGTTATAAAATTTACAAATATGTGAAAATTAAATAATATGCTCATTGTTAACTCGTTGTCCCTTGTTATAAAGAAAACTATTATAATGACCTACAAAGTCTTGAATGTACAGTCATGTGCCAAATGATGATGCTTCAATCAACGATGAGCTGCGCATATAATGGGAGTTCCATCAAATTATAACATAGCCTAGGTATAGAGTAAGTTTGTGTAATTATACCATATGATATTTGTAGAGTGATGACATCATCTAATCACACATTTCTCATAACCCCACTGTGAAGTGACATACGACTGTACAAGGTACAAGTCGACGTTTTGACATTATTTCTTGTCTCCTTTAAAGTCATCCTGTCTTTCTTTCAGTCCTTACACACATCAGAATGCATCGTGACATGTTCTCCTGCCTTCAATTCATAGTTCTCTCTCTAGTCCTATATCTCTCTGTGCATCTACCTACCTACCTACCTACCTACCTACCTAACCTACCTATCTGCCCCATCATCGGTATAGCCCAGGCTGGCCTAGAACTCAAGAACTTCCTGCTCCGATTCCCAAGTGATAAGACTGAGGTGGGTGCTATCATGCCTAACAGAAGAAAGACTCCCCAACCTGAAATCATACCTGGACCACAGCAGTGAGAGTATCAAATTCTAACCAGTAGGCCCAAAGAACAAGACACTTTTCTAGTTTCAGATGAAGTTCATTCAAAAGGACTGCCACTCATATCAACTGCTTATTCAGATCTTTTAACAAACACTATGGATATGGCTTTCTATATTTTTCTTCCTGGTTTGAAGGAGTATCATAGATACCTTACATATTGTCCTTTATAAATTTAAACACAGCAAAATCTTCTCCAAGTTTGTGGTCTAATTGCTTATTTTGCAGTAGTCAATATACCAATTTTTTCCTTCATCACTGTGATTTAACTGCTGGGTATGTGTGGGTGTGGGTGTGTGTGTGTGTGTGTGTGTGTGTGTGTATGTGTAGGCACGTATGTGCACGCAAATACATGCATGTGCATTTACCTGTGTTAGTCATAAATTCTCCAGTCTCTTCTAAATAGCCTTATAAGTTTACCTCTCACAGCTAAGCTTTTAATCGATCTGAAGTTTATTTTTATACGTGATATGATACAGAGATTTAATCTCAATGTTCTTTATATAGAGATTCTATTTGCCCATCATCGTTTATTAAGTAGTTAACCTCTCTTCTACCAATTTGTGCGATCAGCCTATCATATATTAAGATCCATACTTACATTGATGGACACTGTACTGTATTTCACTGGGAGCAGTGTCTACTCTTACTCCAGGACAACACTGTCAAAACCAAACTTGCAATACATTGAAAGGTCCAAGAGATCTTACATAGATAAATTTTAATACATAACTTTCTAGAAAGGCAGATTAGAAAGTCGCCACACATTGCAAAGGGCTGCATAATATTTTAGGCATGTGGGCCATACATTCTTTGTCACAACTCATCACTGAGACATAAAGGCATCCATAAATAATGTGCAAATAAATGAGCTAGGATATATTCCACTAAAACTTTATGCACAATCCAAGTTTAGCAAATTTCAATAGTCAAAGACACCATATTCTATTAAAAAGCACTTTACAAACTAATATTTAAGTTATATACAATAATGCATAAATTTTGAAGTGTTGGTAATTTTTATTATTTCATAAAAGCTTAATAATCCAAAGTTTTGTGTATGTTCTCTATCAATATTCATCACTAAAGAAGTCATCAAATTCAGTATTTTCTAAAGTAAGTGTTATTCCCTGTGAATTAACAGATCCTATAAATTCGTGTTTACTGCTATTCCTGAAAATCTTTCCCAGCCTCGCAGTTTTACTGCTGTTATTTATACATGTGTTTTTAAGCTCTCCACAAACCAATCATTTCCATTACTGCTTTAAAAGGCATCTGTGGCAGGTTTGCTCCTTAAAACTTTACTTTCGATGGTGAACTCACACCTTTTCCTATTTCTAGACTGATGTTAAATTTATTTTCTCCCTTTTCTGAGACTCATCATATAATCTCTGGATACAGATATTTGAGGTAGTTTGTAGATGACATATTTTTGTTATGATTGAGATATGAAGTTTTGTCCCAAAAGGACCTTGCACTGAATGTCTGGTCCTTAGCTGAGGAAACACTTGTGGAGGTTATCAAAACGTTGGGAGGTAGGGCCTAGCTAAAGGATGCTGGCCATTAGGAGTAGATCCAAAAGTAGTGGTTCTCAACCTATGCATCCAACCTCTTTGGGGGTTGCATATCAGATATCCTGCATATCAGATACTAACATTACAACTCATAACCGTAGCAAAATTACAGTTATGAAGTAGCAATGAAAATAATTTTATGGTTGGGGTCAGTACAATATGAGCTTTATTAAAGGGTCACAGCATTAGGCAGGTTGAGAACCACTGTCCTAAAGGATATTGCGAGTATTTTCTTTCTGACCCCTTCCTCCCTCCCTCCTCTCTCTTCTTCTTCCCCGAGCCCTACACCAACCCATCTGCCTGCCATGAGGTATGTAACCTCTGTCATATCCCCCCACTGCCATGTTCTGTCCAAGTGATGGATACGGCCAAGCAAACAAGGACTAAACCTTCTGAAACCATGAACCAAAATTAACGCATTCTCCCTTAGGTTGTTTCTGTCTAGTACTGTTATAGAAACAATAAAAGCAACCATTTTCTTCAAGCAGTATATTATAGTTCAAAATTTAAAAAAAAACTGAGAGTTCCTTGCTACATCAATTTATAAAGACTCAAATTAGAATACCTATTCCGAATTATAGAGATGACTTGAAGAGGGGAAAGAAATCCATACATCCCTGATATACAGCACTGTGGGTGGCTTCCCCGACAGGCTCATGTTTGAATATTTGGTCCCCAGTTGATGAGCCTGTTTACGAAGGATTAGGAGGTGTGACTTTGTTGGAAGAGCTGTGTCATGGGGTGGGATTTAAGGCTTCAAAAGCCTCCTGCAATCTTCAGTGTATTCTCTGCCTTCTGCTGTGAATCAAGATGGAGCTCTCAGGTGATCCTGCAATCATGCCTCTGCTTGGCCATCATGGACTCTAACCCTCTAAAACTGTAAACCCAATTAAACACTTTCTTTTATGAGCTACCTCAGTCATGGTGTTTTGTCACAGCAGTAGAAAAGTATAACTAAGACATGCAGCTTTGTAACTTTTTTTGAAATCTAATAGTTAAAATAGTTAAAAGGTAAAAATAGTTCGGTCTCTTTACTCTTCTCTGTTGAAAAGATTTTACTATTGGTAAAACATTTTACTTCCATAAAACACTGTGATGCTCTTATCCATTTCCTTGAAAATCATATTGAGCTTATCACTGCCATTGCATTGTATTATAGATTAGTTTGAGGACAACTGACATCTTTAGGACATCGAGTCTTCCTACTCACTAGGGTTTCCATTTATTGCTAATTCTCAAAAATAACAAAAGTTTTGCCACTAATATTTTATCTCAAAATTTTGTGCTTTAATTTATAATCAAGTACCCAGAAGTCTATGAACTAACCTCTATTTCAGTTTAAACTATTTCCTTCCTAGTTCATTTTATTTCTTTTAAGATAGCATCTAATCTAGCCAGGCGGATCTCTGTGAGTTCGAGGCCAGCCTGGTCTCCAAAGCGAGTTCCAGGAAAGGCGCAAAGCTACACAGAGAAACCCTGTCTCAAAAAAAAAAAAAAAAAAGATAGCATCTATAGAATTTACTATAACAACCAAATTATTTCCATGTTCTATATGTAGTTATGGGGAAAGTAAAAGAACGTTCCCCACAATTCCCCAGAACTAACAGAACCATGATACTTTCCTTCTACCCCTCCTTCAGTGTTCCTGCAGCACTTCACTATTCCTTAGGAATGTATTTCATAGCTTCAACGATTGGGTCAAATCTCTCCATTAGGCCTTTTCAAAGCATCAGAACATACTGCATTTATCACAACTGCACTTTTTGTTCATTACATGACTTTCTGATTACCCCTACTTGTGTAATGAAAAAAAAAACCCATGAAGATTTTTGTTTTGCTTTCAATTTTACCCCATTATTTACTAGCTTAATAATATATGTTCCATAGCCAACTTGTCAATAAATACTTATTGAATGCTTGAATTAATAAGTAACATTGTATATAACCTCTTTGGTAGGTGGAACAAAACATGTAAACTTGAACATAACCTAGTTCTTGTCAACAGTAAAATAAGACACATGGATGTATGGATATTGGACAGTCATATAAGCAAACTAAAAATTAATTGAAACACCCATAAAATAAATGTAAAAAAACCTGGTTCTAGAAAACAGAAATTAATTATAAATAGTATAAGCATGACTTCACAGAAAAGGGACATTTTTTAGTTTTTAAACATCCTGTTCTTAGAAGGTGAGTATAGTAGGTCTCAACTGAGGAATTAATTTCTACTTCAAGTTTTTCATATGCAAAATATAAAAGCAGATGAAAATTCAGGCGGTAGGAAGAATGTGCATTTTTGAATAAGACATACATCAGGAGAGAATAAAAACACAGAAAAGTGGACTCTAGAAAGGCAACTTAGAATATCTAATTCCATGCACAGGACTATTTCCTAGATTATTACATATCTACCCTCATTTTTGACATCCATTAGAGAAATCAGTTAGTCACTGTGAAAATATTTTACAAAATGATCTGAAATGAATCAGATATTCCATTGACTTTAGGCTACCAATATAGTGATCAGACTGAGTCCAAGACAGCAACCACAGGAAGCCCAACCTCTACATCTATTTAACTTCCGGTCCCCAGCTTGCACGCCTACCATGCACCTTTGCACTGCACCAGTCTGGAACTGACTGGAGTAGAGGCCCAGCGCTACACTGAGAACTTCAGGTAGGAATTCCCAGAGCCAGTTTCCCCAACACACTTTCAGCATCTCCCCAACCACTGAGTCTCAAGGCCTAGGCCATATGGATCAAAACAGAACCATACTTAAGAGATTCCCATGAACAGTAGGGATTGGGTGCTGGGAGGATGGAAGGAGAGAGTACTGGGAGAGACAACCGGAATTGGGGCCGTCTCAGGGATGAGCTAGAAACCTAGTGTAATGTAAACTCCTAGGAATCTACAAGCTAAGACTCCTAGTAACAGGAGACACAGAGCCTGAACTGGCCATCTCCTGTAACCAGGCAAGACTTCTGGTGGAGGGATTGGGACCCCAACTCGGCCACAAAACCTTCCATCTACATTTGTCCTTCCTGCAAGATGTGCTAGGGTAAAGGTGGCACAGAAACTGTGGGAGTGGCCAACAAACGACTGGTCCAGCTTGAAACTCATGCCATGAGAGGAAACCCACTGCTGACATGCCTGGAGGACCAGGAACCAGAGGTTGGATAGCCCAGAAACCTAGAGTAGAACTAAACATTACCAGCCAAAAAAAAAATAATAAAAGACGATGAAATGATTCCTAGTGATATTCTGCTATACTCATAGACAGGAGCCTAGAACCATCGCCATCAAAGAGGCTTCATCTATCAACTGATAGAAACCAATGTAGAGACCTACAGCCAAACATAAGGCAGAGCTCAGAGAATCCTGCAGAAGAGGGGTAAGGATTGTAGGAGCCAGAGGGGTTAAGGACGCCACAAGAAAACCCACAGAATCAAAGAACCTGGGCTCATAGGGGCTCACACAGACCGAAATGACAACCAAGGAGCCTGCATGGGTCTGACCTAAGGCCTCTGCATATATGTCATGGTTGTGTAGCTTGGTCTTCTTGTGGGACTCCTAACAGTAAGAGCAGGGGCTGTCTCTTACCCTTTTGCTTGCTTTTTTGGGACCCTTTCCCAGATTGTATCCTTAATACTAGAGGACAGGGGAGATGCCTAGTCTTAGTGCAACTTGATATGCCATGTTTGGTTGATATCCCTGGCCTGCCCTTTCCTGAAGGGAAATGGAGGCAGAGTAGATGGGGGAGGGAGGCTGTGGAGAGGGGAAACTGAGGTCAGGATGTAATATAAGAGAGAGAAAAAAAAAACCAAGGTCAGTCCTCTTATTCCATCTGCTAGCCTACCACCAGCCCTCCCCCTGCACCCTAAATGGGACTGATTAAAGTCAGAACCCAGAGTTCCAACTACAACATCAGCCACCCTATCTACTACACCAATCTAGAAACAAAGTCTAAACCCTGAAACCCACCATATCCAACACTGAAAACCAAGCATCATTCACCTGCCCCACACAAACTGAAAGATGGGAGAAAGAACAAAAAGACCCAAACACCCACAAAACAAAGGCACGCCCAGATATCTACACCAGGTAATACCAAAAACATCATTAACTTCAGACATCCAGATCCCATCCCAAAATCACAAACACCAACAACCAAGATAATATTTCTCCTCCAGAAGCCACTACTCCTACTATAAGATTTTCTGAGAAAAGCAATTTAGCTAAAGCATGTTTTGGAATATTTGATCACACAATGACACTCTGAAACTGTGTTAATTAAAGTTAAATTTGGATCAGGGGGGCAGAGCCAGCAACTAGTTGACAAGAATTGACCATAGAGACAGACTTTGGAGGACCCAGGACACAACAGAGAGGCACAGGAAAGAGTGGGGAGAGGCTTAGAAAGATTCAAGGTCCTTTTAGATCTGGAAAGTGTGGGGAGAAGATCAACTAGTCACTCCTTCACTACTTCTTTTATCTATCAGGTTTTCACTCCAACATCTGACACTCGAGTCATTATTGGTAATAAAACTTAGATAAACCTAACAGAAGCACAAGACAAAGCTTTCAAAATACCAATTATGATTATGTTCAAGGACCTTAAAGAGAGGATAAGAATAAATGACTGAATGAAGACCTTGAAAACACACACAGTAGAATGACAATGAAAACAGTTCATATATGAAAATAGAATTTAACAAAGAAACAGGATCACCACAAAAAAGCCAAACTGAAATAAAACCAAAACTGAAAGACCCAGGAAATCATTTTACAAGTCCAAAGGAAAAGTCTCACCAACAGACTAAATGAATTAGAAGACAGAACTTCAGGTCTTAAAGACAAGGTAGAAGAAAGTGAACAGTCATTCAAATGTTAAATCTTAAACCACCAGGAGAGGTGAAAATACCAGTAAGCCACAGCCACGTGGCAACTTAGAGATAAACAGAAATGGGTCAAGTTGTAAGAGCTAGCTAGCGGAAAGCCTGCCGTACAATTGATAATTAATATTAAGCCCCTGAATGATTATTTTATAAGCGGCTGTGGGACTTCGGAGCCAGGTGGAACAGGAGATACATATGACTACATCCAGGGGAAAACCTACCATTATTATGAACCTTATCAGAGAAGCTTCCTCTTGCTTTAGAGGGTAATTAACACAGAGACCCACAACTAGACAATGAGAAGAGAGTGAAAAACTTTGGAAAAATTAGCCCTAAATGGGATGTCTTTATCATATCCCTCCCTTCAAGGCTCTAAGATCTATGCAGAATAAGGAACCCAAAAATTTCAAGAGCCAGAGGCAGTGGACAACATCAAGAAAAAAGTATTTTTAAGACACAATAGGACTGATGCACACATAAATTCACAGAGACAGTAACAGCATGTACAAGAACTATGTAAGTTCAAGTCAGACAAAAGGCCAGCAAAGAAAAAGGGAAGTGGGCACAAAGTCCCATCTCTAGTAAAGAAGCTATTTGCAATTGGTAGCTGCTGGAAGAGGGAAAATTGTTTTTTTCAATGGAATGATACTGAGTAGATCAACCAAACTCCAGTACTGGCTCAATGCCCAGGAGTAGATGATGATCACAAAATGAATTCCATGACATTTTGTGCTTTTTGGTCTTTGTCATTTTGTTTCTGTATGTGTGTGTGTGTGTGTGTTTGTTTTCCTTAAGAAAGACAAAAAGCCGGGCGGTGGTGGCGCAAGCCTTTAATCCCAGCCCTCGGGAGGCAGAGGCAGGCAGATCTCTGTGAGTTCGAGGCCAGCCTGGGCTACCAAGTGAGTTCCAGGAAAGGCACAAAACTACACAGAGAAACCCTGTCTCGAAAAACCAAAAAAAAAAAAAAAAAGAAAGACAAAAAACCATGAAGCTGGTATGTAAAGAGAATCTGGGAGGAGTTGGCGGAGGGGAAAGTTTATGATCAAAATATATTGTATGAAATTCTCAAATTAAAAAACAATTTTTAAAACAGTGAAAAATATTCATATCAAGTCGCATAACATTCTCTACTAACACTATGCTTTTTTCTTTTTATGATATTATAATTACATTTGTCCCTTCCTTCTTCCCTTCAAATCTCCCATATACCCTTCCCTGCCTTCCAGTTCATGGCCACTTTTTCTACTAGATGTTATTTCACACAAATATGTATGTACATGTGTATACATATATAGTCCACATGTAACATGTTCAGCCCATATGTTACTTGTATGTATGTTTCATGGGCTGCCTGTTTGGCACTGGATGACCAATTGCTGTGCTCCTCCCTGGGGAGGAGCACCTCTCCCACTCCTAGCTGTCCTCAGTTGCCTGTAGTTCTTTGTGTAGGGTTGAGGCCTCATGGGCTTTTTCCCATCCACTTTGACATGTCCAACTGTGGTATTCTTATTCAGCTCACATTTGGGCTGTCATGTGGTGAGACTTTATTGGTGACGTTGGACAATACTAGGAGACACAACCTCACAGCAAACTCTCTGATCCTCTTTTCTCTTAAATACATCTCATTAATATAAAGACCTTGCTTCTTCAGCTTTGTTTTTTGTTTTTTTCAGATAAGACTTTGCTAGAAAATCCAGACTACCTTCAAACTTGGGATTCTCTTGCCTCAGCCTCCCAATTATAGGAGTGAACCAGTATACCCAGCCGCTTCTCAATTTATTATGTTACCATAACATCTGAAAAGTAATTAAACTGAAGTCATTAAAGTCAAGCTCATAACAATGTGCATATAATCATTAGATAGAAAGTTTCTGGAGCATTTATCCTATTCACAAAACTAGAGGCTGGGATTAAAAATAAGTAAAAAATACTTTCAGCTTGTGATTATAATGAGGGCACAATCTGTCTTCAATATATACATAATCCTTCTAGACTAATAGGGAAAGTGTGTTCATAGCTTCTCTGAAACTTTCTTCCTAAGACTATTACTTAAACTCAACTTTGCATCTTAGAAGGAGATGGACAGAGAACTCATTCTGAGGCCACTGTGGGCACAGACACTCTACCTTCAACTGGAAAACGCTTCTTTAAAAAAAGAATGTAAAGAAGAAAGAGGGTATTAAGTAGTAAAATGCTTTTATGCCCTGCCACCTAGATAAAATATCATGTAATTAACAATAAATAAAACTCTGATGACATTGTTTGCATTTCTAAAAATTGGTATGACTTAGTCATAGTTAATCATGGTCAACATAATTAACTATTATCAGAACACAGTCCAAGAATGGAGTCATGTGAGGAGAATTCTGAGTGCTTGTGAAAAAACTCCAAGAAAAGTAGACAAGACAAACTTGTGACCTCAGTTTCTTCAAAGCACAGAATCGTTCTTGGAATGTGGTTTCGTGTCCCTCCGGTATAGCCAATAGGAGTGAGTTTACTCCAGATTGTTCATTACAACTGGCTACTGATATTTGTTTACATGTCCCTATGGAAAAACATGTTTTTGCCACATGTGGCTTGTCCTTGTGATTAGACTCA
The DNA here is from genome assembly GCF_949786415.1 of Peromyscus eremicus. NCBI lineage: Eukaryota > Metazoa > Chordata > Mammalia > Rodentia > Cricetidae > Peromyscus > Peromyscus eremicus. The sequence continues at coordinate 60,261,120 of NC_081436.1, forward strand.
CGTGACTCCTCTTAACCCTCAGAGCACCAACTGTCTGACGCTTTGAATAAAGTTGGCTATTGCATGAGACTTTGGTCCACCTCATTTATCGGCTCCATTCTGCCAGGTCCCACTGTCTCTAGAGCAGAGACAAACTATGAAGCTTGAGTTACTTCACACAGTGCAGGGACGTGACACAGCATAACTCCTATCAATCACTCCTCTGCAAGCTTCTTTGCAGCTTTTCCTTCTCTCTCCTAGGCCAGATGCTGAGTCCCTAAGTCCTCAGGTGTTCAGGCATGCTCAGTGAACGGCACATGTAGCATTATCACATAAACCAGTGACAAAATGAAGAGAAACACCCTGACAGTAAGCAACTTTAATGTTTGAAAGTATCTTTAATTAGCTAAAGTATTTACTTTTACAAATAACTATAAAATTATCCTCCAGGGTAACTGGAAAAAATGTCATCAGGATGTATAAAGCAGCATACTAATAGCCAAAAAAAACCTAGAAATTAAGACAAAATAGTTTAGACTAAATAAGGAAATAAAGTGAAACCTACTAAGATCTCAAAGTACTATACAGCAAAGCAAATAAATGATGTACAGCTACTTCAAATCATACTGATATATCCCACAAATACCTTGTGGAAACCGTATAGCCTACACAAGAACAGACAGAAACAATGATGCACGGTAGAACACAGTGGATTGTGGAGGTCAGGACACACGTTACCCTCACCTCAAGGATGGAGGCACTGTTCCTGGAAAGGAGCATGAGGGCTGGGAACAGTCAGCTCTTTGGCCTCAATGCTCATTCCAGATACAGTCACTACAGAACAAGTCAATGCGCTGCATATCTTCAATTTTTGCATCTCTCACTAAATGCATTCTTTGCATAAATACAGCAAGTAGCACTTTCATACTTTCTTTTGAAAGAAGATCTTGCTATGATCTGTGCTATGTCATACTACTGCAGTGCTGAAATTATAGGTATGCACCATGAGACAAATACAATGTATTAGTTTGCGTTCCTACTGTTTCATTTACTCCTGCATGGAGCCACAAAGAATTGCAGATGGTTCGAAAGTACACAGCAAGTGCAGTCAATTTCAGATTATTCAGAAAGAAAACCATGTTGCACCTGTGCAGCACCTGCTTGGACCAGCTCACAATTACATATCAACTGCTTTGAGCGTGACCAGTCAAGCACCAGCAAGAGAGTCTATAAAGAAAGATCTTTTGCCAACTGTATCATCAATCTTCAGAGAAAAATAGAAATAATAAAGGAAATGTAAAATTAACATTATTTTCTTGAGATAGGGCCTCTATTATGCAGCTCTGGCTTCCTGGAACTTGCCATGTAGACCAGGCTAGCCTCTAACTCCCAGAGACCTATCTGCCTCTGCCCTTTGACTACTTAAAGATGTGTTCCACCACACCCAGACAAAAATTACACTATTTTCAAAGTGTTCCATTTACTCTGGCATTAGCCTTCAAAACAGTATGATCAACACTTTGAAGGACCATATCTCTTCTGAATTAGTAACAGGTTGCTCTGTTATTTTAAGTGTTCATCTCTGATCCTAGATTCTGCTATGTTACATATTACGTAAACAAGCAAAACCACTACTGTCTAAGCTCCAACAGACATAAGTGGTAAGGAACTCTCGGACCTGGAATCAAAAGATCCAGTCTTCCGGAAGAGAAATGAAAGGAGGAGGTTAAAGAGAAGAGAGGGGAAAAAGAGAAGAGGAAGGGAGAGAAAATGAGGGGGCAGGGAGGGAGAGTAGAGGTGGGAGAGAGAAGAGGAGGGGGGAGGAGAGAGGAAGAGAGGAAGAGGGAGGAGGAGAAAGGAGAGATAGAAGAGGGAGGGGTTGTTTAACAATCAGCCCTTTGATAAAAGCTTAAAATTGATCCTTGGATTCATATTTGATAGCTACAAAGACAATCCATTTTTCCTGCACTACCGAAAATCACTTTCAGGAGACGTGAGACAGGAGAATCTTTGAAATCCCCTAAGCATATGATCTTTAGAAAAAACAGTCAAGAATAAAACAAATGAAAAAGATAAGGCGAACAGCCTCTATCCAACATGAAAGAGGACTGGTTTCCTGAAACCACTGGAGACAGCAATGTCCTTTCTGAACACACATCTAGGTTTGAATTTCCATCACGATATTTACCCTAACATTTGGTCAGTCCAAGCCATTACAGCATTTTTGAAGAAAAGTACTGAAATAGGAACTAATATTACAGTTATTCTTACTGCAAGAGCTATTCATTTGGAAAATTTCCATCAGAAATAAATGAAAATCAAATGTGAACTAATTATAGTAGATAATTGCTCATTATTTAGAGTTTTCCTCTCTTCCTGCGTACATGGTTAGACATTTTAGACTCCCCTGCAGGTAGTTAAGATCTCGTAATAAATTTGGATCAATAGGCTATAAGCTCAAGTGACTTGTCCACTTTTCTGTTATGCAATTAATAATAGGTATAACCTGTAAACAACTTCTTTAAAATGTTTTTAACAACTAAAAGAAATGGAATCTATATGTTTTTAATGTTTCAAGTCATTGTTAGAATATACTACTGTATTCCCAAATTATGTTTTATAGTTTAATAAAGTATTCAGTGAAAACAGGATTTGGTGGTCAAATAAGTTTAGTTAACAATGCTATGATCTAATCATACTTAGGTTCTCAGAATTATTACAATAAACAAATCTGCTTAACCATTTAAAACAACTTATCCAAAACTATTTGACCAAACAACAAATTTAGGAGCTAATACCTCTTACTGTCTTCTAGTATTTTTGTTTAGAGATACTCTAGAATATTCTACATTATTAGAGAAATATATTTTTTCTAGGAAAATGTGGCTTACATATTCATATTAAACGAGGGAATTACCTATTCTGTTCCATTAGCCTCTAAGCTGCCCTTGTTTTCTTGTTAGATTTCCATGGAATAGCTAATGGCGGAACTACTGAACAGTTTTCCTCTCTGAGGGCACACATCCCAAGGGAAGAATTTAAATTTATACTCCTCAGTGTATTATGTATCACAGATAATATCTAGTCTATATAGACCAGCTTACTTACGTCTGGGGCTCCTTTTCATTTTGTTGTTTTTGCTGGGGCTGAAGAACGTTATTTACCAGTTCAGTGATCCCACTAAAGGGAAACCACCTGTTTAAATAAGCAAATAATGTGACTGAAAAACCAAAAGAATAACAATGTAGATTCAATGTTTTCTACCCAAAATAATTTTAAAAAAAAAGCAAAACACACACACAGAAAGGCATAAAAGCTACAGCCAATGGAAATGTGAGCTCCGAATATCACCAGGCAATCAGGAAGTAGGGAAATTACGTTTGAACACTTAACTAGTCCACAAGCAGGCAGCAGAAAACTATACCCAGTCACTATGTGGATGAAGTAAGAAGCTGCAGCAGCTGTCTAACAAGCCCGAGAGTCAGAAAGCGGAAGACACGCCAGCTGCAGCTATCAGTATTAGTGGAGGCTAATACCGTCAGAGGTGCAGCAAGCGGAGGGGCAGCGGTCCAGGCTGCTGCACTCGGAACACGGTACTTACTGTGTCGGCTGCGGTTTGGGCTCTTCTTTGATCCTAAAAAATAAGTTTGCACAACTGAGTGCACTGTACTAAGCAGCAATTTCTACCTATATATTTGTGGTCAGATATAACGGACATGAAAATTGGGATTATCACATGGAAAAATTTAGTGCTACACCAAAAACCAGAATTGAACATTCACTCAGTTTTATACAAGAGGGAGAAAGACACAAGTCGGCTCGTGTGGTTTCTGTTTTGCTTCTAGTGCTGGGGCATGAACACGGACCGCACACGGTAGGCAGTCAAACTACTACAGCCACACACACGGTAGGCAGTCACACTACTACAGCCACACACACGGTAGGTAGTCACACTACTACAGTCACACACACGGTAGGCAGTCAAACTACTACAGTCACACACACGGTAGGCAGTCACACTACTACAGTCACACACACGGTAGGCAGTCACACTACTACAGTCACACACACCATAGGTAGTCACACTACTACAGCCACACACACGGTAGGCAGTCACACTACTACAGTCACACACACGGTAGGTAGTCACACTACTACAGTCACACACACGGTAGGTAGTCACACTACTACAGTCACACATGGTAGGCAGTCACACTACTACAGTCACACACACGGTAGGCAGTCACACTACTACAGTCCACACATGGTAGGCAGTCACACTACTACAGTCACACACACACACGGTAGGCAGACACACTACTACAGTCACACACACACACGGTAGGCAGTCACACTACTACAGTCACACACACGGTAGGTAGTCACACTACTACAGTCACACATGGTAGGCAGTCACACTACTACAGTCACACACACGGTAGGCAGTCACACTACTACAGTCCACACATGGTAGGCAGTCACACTACTACAGTCACACACACCATAGGCAGTCACACTACTACAGTCACACACACGGTAGGCAGTCACACTACTACAGTCACACACACACACGGTAGGCAGTCACACTACTACAGTCCACACATGGTAGGCAGTCACACTACTACAGTCCACACATGGTAGGCAGACACACTACTACAGCCACACACACGGTAGGCAGTCACACTACTACAGTCCACACATGGTAGGCAGTCACACTACTACAGTCACACACACCATAGGCAGTCACACTACTACAGTCACACACACGGTAGGCAGTCACACTACTACAGTCACACACACACACGGTAGGCAGTCACACTACTACAGTCCACACATGGTAGGCAGTCACACTACTACAGTCACACACACACACGGTAGGCAGTCACACTACTACAGTCACACACACACACGGTAGGCAGTCACACTACTACAGTCACACACACGGTAGGCAGTCACACTACTACAGCCACACACACGGTAGGCAGTCACACTACTACAGTCACACACACGGTAGGCAGTCACACTACTACAGTCACACACACCATAGGCAGTCACACTACAGTCACACACACCATAGGCAGTCACACTACTACAGTCACACACACCATAGGCAGTCACACTACTACAGTCACACACACACACGGTAGGCAGTCACACTACTACAGTCACACACACACACGGTAGGCAGTCACACTACTACAGTCACACACACACACGGTAGGCAGTCACACTACTACAGTCACACACACGGTAGGCAGTCACACTACTACAGTCCACACACACGGTAGGCAGTTACACTACTACAGTCACACACACCATAGGTAGTCACACTACTACAGTCCACACACACGGTAGGCAGTTACACTACTACAGTCACACACACGGTAGGCAGTCACACTACTACAGTCACACACACCATAGGTAGTCACACTACTACAGTCCACACACACGGTAGGCAGTTACACTACTACAGTCACACACACGGTAGGCAGTCACACTACTACAGTCACACACACCATAGGTAGTCACACTACTACAGTCCACACACACGGTAGGCAGTTACACTACTAAAGTCCACACACATGGTAGGCAGTCACACTACTACAGTCACACACACGGTAGGCAGTCACACTACTACAGTCCACACACACGGTAGGCAGTCACACTACTACAGTCACACACACACACGGTAGGCAGTCACACTACTACAGTCACACACACGGTAGGTAGTCACACTACTACAGTCACACATGGTAGGCAGTCACACTACTACAGTCACACACACGGTAGGCAGTCACACTACTACAGTCCACACACACGGTAGGCAGTTACACTACTAAAGTCCACACACATGGTAGGCAGTCACACTACTACAGTCACACACACGGTAGGCAGTCACACTACTACAGTCCACACACACGGTAGGCAGTCACACTACTACAGTCACACACACACACGGTAGGCAGTCACACTACTACAGTCACACACACACACGGTAGGCAGTTACACTACTAAAGTCCACACACATGGTAGGCAGTCACACTACTACAGTCACACACGGTAGGTAGTCACACTACTACAGTCACACACACCATAGGCAGTCACACTACAGTCACACACACGGTAGGCAGTCACACATGATACGCAGTCACACACACACACGGTAGGCAGTCACACTACTACAGTCCACACACACGGTAGGTAGTCACACTACTAAAGTCCACACACACGGTAGGCAGTCACACTACTACAGTCACACACACGGTAGGCAGTCACACTACTACAGCCACACACACGGTAGGCAGTCACACTACTACAGTCACACACACGGTAGGCAGTCACACTACTACAGTCACACACACCATAGGTAGTCACACTACTACAGTCACACACACACACGGTAGGCAGTCACACTACTACAGTCACACACACCATAGGCAGTCACACTACTACAGTCACACACACGGTAGGCAGTCACACTACTACAGCCACACACACCATAGGTAGTCACACTACTACAGTCACACATGGTAGGCAGTCACACTACTACAGTCACACACACACGGTAGGCAGTCACACTACTAAAGTCCACACACACGGTAGGCAGTCACACTACTACAGTCACACACACCATAGGCAGTCACACTACTACAGTCACACACACGGTAGGCAGTCACACTACTACAGTCACACACACACGGTAGGCAGTCACACTACTAAAGTCCACACACACGGTAGGCAGTCACACTACTACAGTCACACACACACGGTAGGCAGTCACACTACTAAAGTCCACACACACGGTAGGCAGTCACACTACTACAGTCCACACATGGTAGGCAGTCACACTACAGTCACACACACGGTAGGCAGTCACACTACTACAGTCACACACACGGTAGGCAGTCACACTACTACAGTCACACACACGGTAGGCAGTCACACATGATACGCAGTCACACTACTACTAAGCTACAACCTCAGCCCCAGATAAACTGTTCTTTGACTAAATCTCTAGTGCTCTTTAAAACAATGTTTTAATCACAAGTTTTGCTACATATTTTTACTTTAAGGTACCATAGTAAATACGGTAATATTAACTAAAAATAAATAATTTCTATTTTACTTCTTAGTTGTTGTTGTTGTTGTTTGGGGGTTTTGTTTTTGTTTTTGTTTTGTTTTCTTTTTTTGGTTTTCAAGACAGGGTTTCTCTGTAGCTTTGGAGCCTGTCTTGGAACTCGCTCTGTAGACCAGGCTGGCCTCAAACTCACAGAGATCCACCTGCCTCTACCTCCTGAGTGCTGGGATTAAAGGTGTGTGCCACCACCGCCTGGCTTAGTTAATTTTTAAGAATAAATTGAAGTAAAGGCTAAATATTTTAAATAAAACACAAGATTTTATAAATAAATTTTTAAAGCCTTAGTAATTAATTTTATTTATGTCTAAAAGAATAGATAAAAAGAACTAGAGGGAGTAATATAGTAGTCTCATAAGCTAACATCACTAAACACTGTATATTAAACTTCCAACACTCATGCTCCCATAGGTTCCTCACATGACTACAGTAGGATGAGAAGGAAGTCAAGCAGACACCGTGTGAGTAGTGACTATAACCAAATCAAGTCTTCTCTTTCAAGTCTGCAGAGTCCTGCGGCATCCAAAACCACGTCGGCTCTCTTACTGAGATAAGATTTTTATATGATCAAAATCCTGGTCAGGAACTGATTCACAGACAGTCAATTCCTAGTGGATATGATGTGAGTAACTAGACACACTCAACAACAAAACCTCCCACCTCATGTGGCACCCTTAGTGAATCACCCTTGGGGTTAGCATTACTCACTTATGCTCCCTCATTAAAAACAAATTAGTCACCCCACAGACCCGTATCTGTACACTCTTTTCACAATTTCCAGGAAATGAAGAGAAGCCTGGACCAATACATAGCTGCAGGTATGCAGATGTAATAGGACTGAATATTAAAAAGACTGAGAAGGACCTTACACAGAGTAGTGAAAAGACTGGTAAAATTGGACTTCCCATGGATGACTAAGAACTGTCTTGAGAAATGCATATATCTTCTCAAAAGAAGACCAAAAACTGGTAAATAAAATTTACACAAAAACCTGGGATTTTTCATTACAAAATTACATGAAGAACATAGGTTAAATCTTCTCTTTCAATCAAATATATGTTAGTTTTATAGTGTGCAATAGTTCATCGTGTCAACTTAACGGAATTGAGCATCACTGTAAGATTAGTGAGGCACCGCTCAGGAGGACATTACTAGATACCTTACCAGAACTGAAGGTCTGCCCTGAGTGTGGACAATACTGGTCATTCAGAGGGCTCAGATGAATAAACAGAAGAGGGAGCCCACTACCACAGCTCTCTGTGCATTCCATCCACCATTAGGTGAGCAGCCCTTCCCATAAGCTCCTGACACCATGGTAGTAGTGTGTCAGAATCAGCAACAGATCCAGCTGACTTTAAACCAAAAGCTACAGAAAGGGTCAGTTGGGAGCTAGAAGGCATAGAGACTGTCAGAATGTCAGAAATTTAACCAGGGTTCCACGTGTGGACAGACAGCTAGAGCCTGGCACAGAGTTCTGAAGCTGGGGTTCTCAATGGGCACTGGGGAGACAAGTCCTGGGAAAGGCAACACACTGCACCATTGCCCCGGCAAGCTACAAGGGGTGGTGGCAAGTGCACTGCAGAAATCCTTGCAGTCTTGTGAGAAGCACACCAGGAAAAGACTCCCAGACACAAAGGAAACAGAGGCAGGCAAGCCCCCACACTCCCTCACAGCCTCAGTGTGGGGCCCCACGGGTGCCCAAAGCCCCAGAGACAAGGCTCTAATTGACAGGTGAGAAGGTGGAGCTCAGTCTGGGAAATCTGGCTAAAAGTTGACCTCCTACACAGGAAGTCTTCTAATGTGGGAAAGCTGAATTACTGAGACAATCAGGCTCGGCCGCACCTTAGAGAATAATACAAAAGTCAATCTCAGGGAAAGGACAAGCCACAGCACCCAAACTAGATAGAAACACTAAATATCTTCTATTTCATCTATTGTCTTTTTACATTTTACACTTTGTACTTCAATTGTGCAACTGTGTTTTAGCTTCTCTCACGGATGTAAAGGCCTGTGTGGTTGTTCTTTCTGTCACTACACTGACTCGACAAGGTTCTCTCTATCTCGCCTGCCTGTGACCCACACTTTCCTCCTCACCCTTTCTTGACTCACCCTTTCCTGATGTTAACTCTCCCAGCCCTTGTCACTAAAGAACTGGGAAACTGCACTCTCCCTCTTCGGAAAATGTGGCTATCTCTGAAACCGACGGGGGAGAAATAAAAACAAAGGAAGCAGGTAGCACCGGGACTACTGGAAAGTCATATTGTGTACGACAGTCACCCTAAAAATATCAGAGGAGAGCATAAAGGTAAGTGAAGAGAAGCTACCACAGAAACCAAAAGGTTAGATACCTCTGTTCTATACAATTATATTCATTTTTTTAATTTGGCACATAGTAAGCAATACATTTTGTATGCAGCATACATATTTGCACAAATGTATATAACTGAAATGAAACTCTATTAAATTCAGTGAAATAGACAGCAGTATAGGCTGTTGTTTTTCTCTGTTCTTAAATGCTAATTTTAGTGCTACTAAATTGATTTTATGATCCTTAGTTTAAAAAACACAATCTGCAATAACTACAGGTAAGTTATAGTTTATCTACAGGCCAATCTACATGCTCAGGGTGTTCTTCAAAGCTTCCAGAATATTCCTAAGGTTTAGAATGTTGGATGAAATTTTAAATCATTCACATCATGTGGTGTCTTTATAGTCACTCTTATACACGCATATAGATATGGTAGGTCAGTATGTCTCCATATAGTTTCCAAGTCACTGTAACTCTGTAAGTTATCAAGACCAGAAGGAAAGTAATAAAGCTGAACGCAGGAAAGGAAATGAACAGTAAGTAGACAGGAGGTATGGGACCCACTGGGCCGACAAAGGAAGCAAATCCTGAAAGGTAAACACAGCCAAAGCCGGCAAAACAAGTGGAGCCCGAAACAAGAGGCTAGGCAGGGCCAGAGCCAGAGGGGAACACAGACCAGAAAGGAGAAAACTGGCTGCCTTTGGCAGCCTTGGGCAGGAGAACAAAGGGCATGAGCTGTCTTTTGTCATGGGTTCTCTGAGGCTATCAGAGACTAGAACTTCCTATGTAGCTCAGACCCACTGCAGATAAAAGCACATATGATCTCTATTTGGTTTTGTTTGTTTGTTCTGGTTTGTTTGAGACTCTGTGTAAACCTGGCTGTCCTAGAACTCGCTCTGTAGACTAGGCTGGCCTCGAACTCACAGAGACTGCCTGCCTCTGACTCCCGAGTGCTGGGATTAAAGGTGTGTGCCACTGCCGCCTGGCATCATCAGCTGTTTTTTAAACTCTGTTAGGTAGCACTCCATTGTACCAACAATTTTGACATATTTGTATTACAATGCTCAGCTGAGAATGTATGTTCTGTATTTCTTTGATTCTTTCCACTGCCAGATTTATAATTTAATTTAATATCAACCACATTTTTTTTTATAATTCTTTGTAGATACCAGTAATTCCCTGTTTTTTTAAAGCTTCACACATACAACTATGTTTGGAAAGGAAGGATGCTCTTTTCATGAACTAACTGTTAAGTTTCCCACTACAGGAAACAGAGAGAAGACTTAGTGGGTAGGAGTGTATACTGCTCTTGTAGAGAACCTGAGTTTGGTTCCCAGCACCTATATCATGGGGATCACAACAGCCTGTAACTCCAGTCCCAGGAACCTAGGCCTCCAAAGACGCACATGGACCACATAAACTCACATAAACACATATACATAAATAAAAATAAATATTTTTAAATTCATATTAAATGAAAGTTATCTTTTCACCTTTCTTATTTTAGTAGTAAAAATTATTCCAGTCGAGTTCAAAAAATTAGTAATATAACTATTACAAAATAGGTACTCCTCAGAAAAATAATGTTATGTCTTTGTTGTTGTTATTGTTGTTGTTTTAAAGAATTATTTATTTATTATGTACACAGAAGAGGGAGCCAGATCTCATTATAGATAGTTGTGAGCCACCATGTGGTTGCTGGGAATTGAACTCAGGACCTCTGGAAGAGCAGTCAGTGTTCTTAACCTCTGAGCCATCTCTCCAGGCCAAGTTGTGTCTTTGAAGAATTATTGAATAGTCTTTTCCTTTTTCTTTTTTTTTCACAAACAATCAATGCTTATATAACAAATTTAAGTACAAATTTAAGCCAAATGTGAATGTCAGAATCTGGCAGAAATCTACATTTATAAGCAGAACTAATTTTCTACTTAGTAACCCACCAACAGTTTAGCAAAGAAAGGCCTATAGAGTGTTGATTTGCTGTAACTTTAGTTGGCAAACAACTAAATTAACTGACATTGTAACTAAGTATTACTTTCAGGTAAATAATCTCAATAACAAACAAGTTAGCAACATTATACAAATATCAACTAGATAATTAAATATTTCATAAATTTATAAAGCACTAATAATACCAAAGGAATTCTGAAAGTCAGAAATTGTTTCTAATCAATTGACTTATTATTGAAGTAACACATAAAGGTTTTCTAAAAAATAATGTTGGTGATAATGCTGATGATGTTAAAATAAGTTCAAATTCTCAAAGAACTATTGAGAAAAAATTTAAAGGAGTAAAAGGCACAAATTCCCTACAGCCCAACAATGTTCACTTATGTATTCTGACACAGGGTTTGTAAAACAAAAACCCTGAAAACAAGCTGTCAGGGCTAAAGGTGCAGCTCAGCAGAACACTAACCTAGTGTGACAGTCTGAGTGAGAAGGGCCACGTAGGCTCAAATGTTTGAACACCTGGTTCCCAGTAAGAACTGTTTGGGAGGGATTAGGAGAGGTGGCTTTGTTAGAGGAGGTCACTAAGAACAGTCTTTGAGGTTTCAAAAGACTTTGGCCATTCCCAGTGAGCTCTCTCAGCCTCCTATCCGTGGGTCAAGATGTGAGCTCTCAGGCATTCCTGCCACCACGCCTTTGCTCTGTCATCATGGACTTTAGCTTTAGCCCTCCTGAAACACAAATCCAGTTAAACACGTTGTTTTCAAGGTTAGTTGTCGTGGTCATGGTGTTTTGTCACAGTAATAGAAAAGTAGCTAATATACCTAGTATGCATGAATGAACTGAGGGAGAAAGGAAAGGCGGGAAGGAGGGAGGAAATTATCAATAGGAGATAGATTTAGTAAAAACAGCAGTAACAACCACAGTAAAAACTCTAATGTTTAATCACACAATAACAGAAAATAAAGAGGGAGGGAGGGAGGGAGGGAGGGAGGAAGGATGACTGATTCTCTAGTGAGATGCATGGTGAGAGGAGAAAGTCCTCATTTCTTCTAAGATGATACTATAAATAAATGCCATACTAGTTGGATGGATAGGTTAAGACATACTAAGGTCGGCAGGGGTCATGTTTCTTCTGCTGAGATATTCCACTACCCCTCAGAATAACCCAATTGCTAAGTACAAAAATTTGTAAGTTCTTCCTTTAATCTCTATACCATATCTAAGCTTAAAGAGAAGTAACTCCCCAGGTCTCTAACCTTTCCTTACCCTCAATGCATTTCTCACCCGAATCATGAGTCTATCTACATCAACCTTAGCCTTTCCTACCCCTTTAAAAACTCAGGTACCAAGGGCCCAGAGTCATTATTATTTAAGCAAACTTTAAGTTCATGAATCTGTATCTATGAATGCAACCAACCAAAAATTATTTTTTCTTTTCTCTAAAAAAAATAAATTCAAATGATTCTCATTATTTATAGAACATTCTATGTTATATACAGTTGCTATCAACTGTGAATTAGCAAATATTGAATCACTTCCTAGGAGCAATAGTTCAACAGAAGCTTCCTTCCAGCCTCTGCCCACAATATTTTCATCAACCAATCAATTCACAAACTCATTATATATCCATTCACTAAACATATGGATCGTATCTATACTGGGCACAGGGGTGTACTGGTAACAAGATGAGCATCATGTCTGTTTTCATGGGGCTTACAGAGAAGAAGAAAAGATAACAAAACTGTGATTACAAAACGCACTTGAGACTAGAAGACTAGTACAATATGTAAAAAAGGCTTAATGTGGTGAACAATAAGAACAGAGGGGAACTTCGTTTACTGGTCTCTCAGAAGGATGGTGATAACTAACATGAGACCTAAAAGAATGTGAGCTTGCAATATCATAAGTAGCAATTTTCAACAAACACTCGAGGATTTAGTAGATATTTGTTGAATGCTAGCTTAGGTGCAGAATTCTGTGTTAAGTACCAAGAGAGCCTGGACTCTTTCCCTGAAAATTCACAAAATGATAAAGACCAGGAAAATAGTTTTTAGACACAGAGGGGTTTTGTTCCTTCTTATTATTCATGGCTACAAAGGTGTAGACATGTTACTCTATGGTTCAAGGTAACTAGTCTTGTAACTGTCTTGAGACTATGAAGCTTCAGCATTTGGGATGCCTTGCTTAGGTAGAAAGGCATCTGAGTCAGAAATCAATGATTCTCTCTGAACATAAATGATACTTTGATTTCTATTTCTTAATTATTTACAAAATATCTCTTTGGCTCCTAGCATCCTGACAATTGTATAATGACTCTATTAAGACCTTATTTTTTTATTTCTATATCCATTAGAGTTAAGTCTTACTCCCAAAATACCTCTCATATCCTAAAGCAGGTAAATCAGGTAGAAAAATTCTGGGGGTTAAAAGTTCATACTGGCTCTTACAGTTAAAAGTACATACTGGCCGGGCGGTGGTGGCGCACGCCTTTAATCCCAGCACTCGGGAGGCAGAGCCAGGCGGATCTCTGTGAGTTCGAGGCCAGCCTGGTCTCCAAAGCGAGTTCCAGGAAAGGCGCAAAGCTACACAGAGAAACCCTGTCTCGAAAAAAAAAAAAAAAAAAAAAAAAAAAAAAAAAAAAAGTACATACTGGCTCTTGCAGTGGACCTGACTTTGATTCCCAGTACTCACGTCAGGTGGTTTACTGACCTGTAACTCCAGCTCAAGGGGATCCAAGACCCTCTTCTGGCATTACGGCCATCTGTACTCACATGTACACATACTCATTCATAGATATACATACATAATTTTAAAACAAGAAAAATTAATTTTTAAAAATTAGTAGCTAAAATAAATTCTGCAAAAAGGCATCAAGTATTGGGCTATTTCTCTAATGTTTTTATTAAAAATATATCAAAAATGTTAAAATTTAAAAAAATATCTGGGCATGTACAAACACATAACCTACCTTATATAACTAAGAACTTATTTTATATAAAAACTAAATATACATAGCTTGAAAACATTTTGAAACTTCCCAAATATTTATTTTTATAAGTTTATTTGTTAAGATCTGCATAATTTAGCTATTCAATATACAACTAGCAAATGATCTTACCTACCAAAAACATAGTATATTTAATTACTTCAAATCAAAACTGATTATACTGTTGGCCTGTAACATATGGCACTATTCACATTGTTTGATATGGAACATTCTGTTGCTAAGCAGCATGGTCAACAAAACATTTACTCTGTGTGTGTGTGTGTGTGTGTGTGTGTGTGTGTGTGTGTGTGTGTGTGCACGCACATGTGCCCATGTGGTTATCTTCTTTAGAGAAACTCTCTGCTCTGTGCCATGTGCTGAGATTGCCAATGGAGCTAGGCAGGTGAGTAAACTTAGAGCTATTATTTTTCTGCATAGCATGGCTAGTCTGAGAATAGGTATAAATGAAACAGAAAAAAATATTTTTCTCAATAGATAAGGCACAAACAGTAGCATATAGAGATAATCATACAGAATCAGCCTGGATTTTAATTCTTGGCCCATCACTAACTAGTTAAATGATCAAGCAAGTTACTTAATTTTGTATTTTAATTTCCTCATCTCTTCAGTGTAGCTATTGGGTAGAGTATAGATTAGTTAGTAAATTGTGAACATGAAGTCCTGGATTTGGATCTCACCACCCAAGTGAAAGCCAGACACAGTGGTCTGTAACCCCAGAGCGACATCAGAATCAGGTGATTCCGTATGGGCTCTCTGGTCACCAGTCTAGACAAAACGCAGAGTTCCGGGTGCAGTGAGAGAACCCATCTCAAAAAACAAGGTAGAGAGCGATAAAGGAGGACATCCACTGTACTGGCCTGTGACCTCCACACAGACATGCAAAGGCAGGTGCGCACACACATGAACACACAAAGGAAAAGGTAATCAACAAATGACACAATTGCTGAAGTTGGATACTGTGGCCTAAACATGTAAGCAGACTGTCCTCAACACTTTTCAGAGTCAGTAGAGGAGAAGATCTGAAACCAACCTCCTGGCCATCCTACTTAGAGAAACCAACAAAATTCTCTCAATTTTCTTCTTCAAACTAATTAAAGTTGGGTTTTTGGTTTTGAAGTCATAACATCACTAACTAGAGCTGGGGGTATATCTCAACAGCGGAGCATGTGAAGACCATGGAGTTTTGTCCCCAGCACTTCAAGGAGGAAATGGGGGAGGAAAAAAGGGAGGGAGAAATAAGGACCCTCACAAAACAAATGGAAATGAAAACACACACGTGTTATACATATGAAATACACATAATAAAACATGTATACGCAGTGCGTTAAACAATCAAGTTTTCACTATTTATTATCACAGTACACACATACACAAAGGAAAGCAACTTTATTCTATACCCCCAGATGAAAAATTAATATTCTATTTCTATTAATGTCCTATCACAGAATTTTCAATAAATGTCTACCAGACCATGTGGACTAAGGTACAAAATAGGAAAGAATATAGGTAAGACTGAGGGACTTGATTACACTATCATGGACTTCATATGTCATAGTAAGGGATTTAAACTTATACTTTGTTGAAAATAGGAATTCTTACTTTTATAAGTGTCATTTGTTTATTTATTCAGTAGACACTTAAAAGTACCTACTATTGTCAATAACTACACTACAGTCTACACACAGGACCGTTGCTTTTTGGAATTTACTCTCTAGTAACTACTTAAAAAAAAAAAAAAAAACAACTAGCCGGGTAGCTGGGGGTAGGGGTGCATGCCTTTAATCGCAGCACTCAGGAGACAGAGGCAGATGAGTCTGAGTTCTGGCCAGTACCTAGTGATATAGTGAGTCTAGGCCAGCCAGGACTACACAGTGAAGCCTTGCCAACAAAACAAACAAAACACAGCACAGACATTGGATAGAATTATGAACAGAGTTGGTGATGACGTATGGGGCTCAGTGGCAGTTTGTCTAGCAAGGCCACAGCTCTAGGTTCAATCCTCTGGCCTTTAAGGTGCTCACAGCACACAAGCACAGTCCCAGTCTTTTCTACCTATGAACACATTTACATCTCCTATAAAGACATTTTTCCTGAAGAAAAAAAAAACATTCAGAGAGCAAAGCATTCAAAATTTGATGAAAAAGAAGACACCCGTAGAAACAAATCATCCACAAATGAGTTTGGTTAACTTCTAACTTAAAAACTGTTCTTCTAGAACCATAGACCCACTTGTTCACACATTCAAGAGTCCCGTAAAAGTACTAAACTCAAAGATATAATATGTACGCAGAGGACCTGACGCAGACCCGGGCAGGTCCTGTGCTCGCTGCTGCAGTCTCTGTGAGTTCATACAGCCTCTGCTCAGTTGATTTAGAGGGCCCTATTCTCCTGGCGTCCTCCAACCCCTCTGGTCCACCTACTCCTTCAGCTTCCTCTTCCATTGGGGTTCCCTGAGTTATAAGGGGAGGGATTTGATGGGAATATCTCATTTAGAGCTGTGTGTTCCAAGGTCATTCTCTCTGCATGATGTCTGGCTGTGGGTCTTTGTATTTGTTCCCATGTGTTGCAGGAGGAAGCCTCTGATGATGACTGAGTAAGGCATTGATTAATGAGTACAAGTATGGCATAACATCATTAGGAGTCATTTTATTGATACATTTTTTTTTTTTTTTTAGGACCAGTAGCATTTGGTTTTACTCTAAGTCCCTGAGCTATAAAGTCTCTGACTCTGGGTCACCCAAGCAGTATCAAGTATGGGTTCCATCTCGTGGGGTGAACCTTAAGGCAAATGGCACTGGTTGGTCACTCCACAAGCTTTGTGCCACCACTGCCCTAGCATATTTTGCAGGCAGGACAGATTGTAGATCAAAAGATTTGTGGCTAGATTAGTGATTCTCTTTTGGTAGCCTGCAGAGTACCTTCCCACACTAAAGACGCTAGAACATGGTGGTGCTTCTCCCGGGACACTTTTCTTTCTGTTGGTTTACCTTGTCCAACTTCGATGTGATACTTTTTGCTTCATCTTATTATATTTTTCTTGAAGAAAAGGAGGAAGAGGAAAAGAAGAAGACTGTTCTGATACCCTATAACCTGCACAGCAGTCTCACAGACTGGAGCATTAAGTAATTTCCATACGGTAAAATAGCTAATAAGAACTACAAGGTTAAGGACACAGGACTTCAATTCCAGGCTAACTCCAAAGCTTAAGATTTTAATTACCATGTTGTACAATAGCACAGTAGCACGTACATAATTTATAATACAGACTGAGTCCATTTTTTAAAAAAATGTTATTATAGGAGCCAGTGAGATGGTCAGTGAGTAAAGGCACTTGCTACCAAGCCTAAGGACCTGAGTTCTATCCTGAGAACCCACATAAATATGGAAGGAGAAAACAAACTTCACAAAGTTGTTCTCTGACTTCTCCCCACACAATGAGGCAAAAATGTAGCCATACACATAAACACTTACACTCACAGTAAATATATGTAAAAGTAATTGTTATCCTAGCCTGATGTGATGGAACACACCTGTAATCCCAGCAACTGGAAGAAGAAAGGACTATCAGGAATTCAAGGTCAATGTCAGCTACTTGGTGTGTTTGAGACCAAGCTGGTGTCATGCAAAGTAAAATGAGCACTGTTATTTCAGAGAAAATAAATAAACAATACAGAGTGAGAAATGACTTGAAAACTTTTTCAATTCTGAATTTTTTTCAAAAATAGTCTTACTTTCACAAAACCCACAGTATAGGCAGTAAAACTAAGGTGAAAAAATAAGTATCACTGAAATACAACATCAAGATAAATGGAGTTAAACTCAAGAAATTCCACTAAAATCAGGAACAAGACAAGGCTATCCACACTCTCCACACCTATTCAATACAGTAAGCGAAGTCTGAACTAGAGCAATATGACAACTAAAGGAGATCAAAAGCATACAATTTGGAAAGAAAGAAGTCATGGTATTTTAATTTGCAGATGATATGATAGTATATATAAGTGACCCAAAACTCCCACCAGGAAACTCCTACAGCTGATAAACACTTTCAGCAAAGTTGCTGGATACAAAATCGACCCACAAAAATAAGTTGCCTGTATATATACAAACAACAAACAGTGTGAAAAAGAAATCATAAAAACAACACTTTTCACAATAGCCTCAAATAATATAACATATCTTGGGGTAACTCTAAATAAGCAAGTGAAAGACTTGGATAATAAACACTTTCAAGACATTGAAGAAAGAAACTGAAGAAGATATCAGAAGATGGAAACATATTCCATGCTCATGGATGGGTAGGATTAACACAGTAAAAATGGCCTTCCTACCAAAGCGATCTACAGACTGTGGTGATACATTGTGTGTGCTCTAACAAATAAAGCTTGCCTGAAGGTCAGAGGGCAAAGCCAGCCACTAGTTAGCCATAGAAACCAGGCAGCGGTGGCACACACCTTTAATCTCAGCACTCAGGAGGCAGAGGCAGATGGATCTCAGTGAGTTCAAGACCACCCTGGGCTACACAAGACTGATCCAGTCTAAAAGAGAAACAGTGTCAGGAAATGGTAGCAAACACCTTTGATCCCAGCACCAGGGAGGTGGAGACAGGATGTGATATGGCTGGGTGGAGAAAGGAATATAAGACAGGAGAAGACAGGAGCTCACAGCCCTTTCAGGCTGAGGATTTCGTAGAGGTAAGAACTCTAATAGCTGGCTGCTCTGCTGCTCTGATCTTTCAGCTTGCACCTTGATATCTGGCTCCAGGTTTTTATTAAGCTCAATTAGGATTTGTGCTACAACAGATTCAATGTAATCCCTATCAAAATTCCAAGACAATTATTCACAGAACTTGAAAGGACAATTTTCAGCTTCCTAAGGAAATACAAAAAACCCAGGATAACTAAAACAATCCTGAATAATAAAAGAACTTCTAGAGGCATCACCATCTCCAATCTCAAATTGTACTCCAAAGCTATAGTAATAAAATCAGAACGGCACTGGCACAAAAACAGACACATTGATCAATGGAATAAAATTGAAAACCCAAAAATGAGTCCACACACCTATGGACAGCTGATTTTTTTATAAAGAAGATAGAAATATACATTGGGGGAAAAGGCAACATCTTCAACAAACAGTGCTGGTCAAACTAAATAGCTGCATGTAGAAGAATGCAAATAGATCCAGACTTACCACCCTGCATAAAACTCAACTCCAAAATATCTCAAAGACCTCACAAAGGCCAGACACACTGAATCTCATAAATGAGAAAGTGGAGAACAGCCTTGAACTCATTGGCACAGGAAAAGACTGTGGGGCATACATGGGCTGCAAAGAGGGTGCCGAAAGAAATTTAGATAAATAGAGCTTAAGCTTTAAGCTGTTTGTGCAGAGAGTGGATACAAATGGTACCAGAGGAAGTTAGTTTAAGCTGTTTGTGCAGAGAATAGATATAAAGGATGGCTAAGAGGAAGTTAGCTTGGGTTGTTTGTATGGAGATTAGAGAGGAATGGTAAGGAAGTAAGTTAGCTCAAGTTATTTATGCTAAAAACAGGAGATGATGTCAGGGCATAAACAACTTGTAAATAGGGTGATCTTTAAAATGATTGGTTGGTTCCTTCACCCCCTCCTAGGGTTCTGAGGCTTTCTGGCATAAAAGAAGCTTGCTGCCTATCAATAAATGAGTTCTTGCTTGACTTGACTCCCGCTGCGTCTGATTGTCTCTGGGTAAGAGGGAGGCTGGGGAACAGGCGAGCACCAGTGCCACACACTTGCCTTTCCTCGGTTCCAGGCCACCTCTTCACAGGTGACCTAAGTTCCCGGTGGGGCAGGTCCCCACAAAAGACTTCCAAAACAGAACAGTAATAGCACAGGCACTGTGGTGGTTTGGATAAGAATGGCCTCCACAGGCTCATATATTCAAATGCTTAGTCAACAGGAATGAATGGCACTATTTGTGGATTAGAAGGATTAGGAGGTACAGCCTTGTTGGAGTATGTGTGGCCTTATTGGAAGAAGTATGTCACTGGGGGTAGGTGTTGGTTATGTCGCGGCGCTGCCCCTCGTGGCTGGTCACCGCCCGCGGCGGCCATGCCGGCGGAGGAGCGTGCTGATTAAAAGAATCATAGCCATGGTTACCTTTTTAGAGCTTTATTAGGGGGGAGGAGAGACAGAAAGACAAAGAGAGAGAGAGAGAGAGAGAGAGACATGGGGGGAGAGGTAGAGAGGGGGACCGACGTGGGGGGGGAGTGCAAAGGACAGGGGACAGAGAGAGAGCCCACAGAGGGCTCAACCTCTTTTTTAGGCTGGGGAGCCGGCAAAGGCTGATGACGTAATTAAGGATGTAAATAAGGACCAAATCCTTACAGTAGGTACACCAGGCCAACTGAGTCTCGCTCTCCTCCTCTCTGCTTACAAATAAGGATGATGTAGCTCTCAGCTACTGCTCCACCAACTGCCTGCATGCCATCATGATTCTCACCATGGTGATAATGGCCTAAACCTCAGAAACTGTAAGCAAGCCCCAATAAAATGCTTTCTTTTATGAGTTGCCCTGGTCATGGTGTCTTCACAGCAAAAGAACAGTGACTAAGACAGACACTAAGAACAACAATAAATGGGATCTAAGGAAAGTGACAGCCTTATACATGGCAAAGGGCACTGTTGTGTGCTGTGGAAACCCAGCACTTGGAAGGGCAGGAGAGGAAGGTCACAAACTTGGAGCCTTGAGCAGATGGCATCAAAGACATTGTCTCAAAACCAAACCAATCAAAATAAACAACTTGAGCACACGCGTTAACAAAGTAAAGGGCAGAAAACAAGATGTGCCATATAAACACCTTGAGTAATTAAATCATAAGTTTTAATTATGATTAAATAATTAAATTTATTTATTTAAATAAATTTTAAATAAAATTTAAATTTAAATGAAATTCTAAACGGTCTTATTAAATAAGAAACACAGAGCCAAATGCAGAGTTTAAAGACCAAAGATCAGAGCACTATCGAAGCCTTCAGCTTACCAGTTGCTGCCGTCCTGGGGAAGCAATTTAAGAAAGGCTAGATTTGTTCATGTAGATCTCATCCATTTCTCTGTCATTGGGCGATCCCCGCGTCTTTCTTGGGGTCCTGTTTTCTAGGTAGCCTCCCTGGAGTTGAGTAGGAGTCTAGTCATCTTCGTTTTACATCTAGTATCCTCCTATGAGTGAGTACATACCATGTTTGTCTTTCTGAGTCTGGGTTACCTCACTCAGGATGATTTTTTCTAGATCCATCCATTTGCCTGCAAACCTCATGATGTCATTGTTTTTCTCTGCTAAGTAGTATTCCATTGTGTATATGTACCACATTTTATTTATCCATTCTTCAGTTGAAGGGCATCTAGGTTGTTTCCAGGTTCTGGCTATTATAAACAATGCTGATATGAACATAGCTGAGCAAGTGCCCTTGTGGTATGATTGAGCATTCCTTGGGTATATGTCCAAGAGTGGTATAGCTGGGTCTTGGGGGAGATGATTCCCAGTTTTCTAAGAAAGCGCCATATTGATTTCCAAAGTGGTTGTACAAGCTTACATTCCCACCAGCAGTGGAGGAGAGTTCCCCTAGCTCCACATCCTCTCCAACATAAGGTGTCTTCAGTGTTTTTGATCTTAGCCGTTCTGACAGGTGTAAGGTAGTATCTCAGAGTCGTTTTGATTTGCATTTCCCTGATGATTAGGGATGTTGAGCAATTCCTTAGATGTCTTTTAGCCATTTGAGCTTCCTCTGTTGAGAATTCTCTGTTTAGTTCAATAGCCCATTTCTTAATTGGACTGTTGGGCATTTTGATGTCTAATTTCTTGAGTTCTTTATATATTCTGGATATCAGTCCTCTGTCAGATATGGGATTTGTGAAGTCCTTTTTCCATTCTGTAGGCTGTCGCTTTGCCTTGTTGATGGTATCCTTTGCTCTACAAAAGCTTCTCAGTTTCAAGAGATTGATTGATTGTTTCTCTCAGTGTCTGTGCTACTGGTGTTATATTTAGGAAGTGAGAGCTAAGGAGCCCCCAACTGGATCAGGCTCTCTGGATAAGTGAGACAGTTGATTAGCTTGATCTGTTTGGGAGGCATCCAGGCACTGGGACTGGGACCTATCCTCAGTGCATGAGCTGGCTGTTTGGAACCTGGGGCTTATACAGGGACACTTGGCTCAGCCTGGGAGGAGGGGACTAGACCTGCCTGGACTGAATCTACCAGATTGAACTCAATCCCCAGGGGAGTCTTTGCCCTGTAAGAGATGGGAATGGGGAGAGTGAATCCGTGGCTGATATGTAAAATTAAATTAAATTATAAAATTTAAAAAAAAAAAATTTTGAAAAAAAAAAAAAAGGCTAGATTTGTTTCGGCTCAGAGTATTTGTATGTTAATAAATAAAGTTGTCTGGGGGTGAGAGCTAAAAGCAAGCAAAAAAAAAAAAAAAAAAAAAAGATATGGGGCTGGAGAGATGGCTCAGTGGTTAAGAGCACCGACTGCTCTTCCAGTGACCTCTTCCAGAGGTCCTGAGTTCAATTCCCAGCAACCACATAGTGGCTCACAACCACTTGTAATGAGATCTGGTGCCCTCTTCTGGCCTGCAGGGACACATGCAGGCATACTGTATACATAATAAATAAATAAATAAATAAATAAATAAATAAAAAAGATATATATAAATGATACAATAGAGGGTAGATTATTGAATCTACTCAGAAAAATAAAGAGAAGAAAGATATAGATACGATATACATAAAAAGATAGATTATTGAATCTATTTTTAAAAGACAATTACTAGTTTTAAATACTTTACATTGGACTGGATTTTTGTATACTGTATATATATATTATATATTATATATTATATATATTGAGATTGATATTGTTAGAAAATACTATATGTATATTTCTAATCTTGTTCAAGATATTGTACTTATACAGTTTATTTACCGATGTAATGCAATTTGCTAATCCTTGAATGTTATTATTACTAACTATTAGGATATAAAGAAATGAAAGTTAATAGTTAGACATTACAATCAAACTGGTTGTCATATTAGGTATGTTTTCAAGATCGAGCAAATATATTTTAGATAGATAGGATAAATAGGATAGATAGAAAATAGGATAATGGAATTATTTTCTCTGCGTTTGTCAAATGCAAATGGACTAGACATTGTTTAAGTATTTAATGCTTGTATATATTGTATATAGTTATTGAACTTATTGTATATAGTTTTTCTTATATTAGTTATAACCTTTTTTATTAGAATAGAAGGGGGAAATATGGTGATATTTTATTTGTGCTGAAATGTGATTTTATTTGTATGTTAATAAATAAAGTTGCCTGAGGGTCAGAGCTAAAAGCAAGCCATTTAGCAGAAGTCCGGTGGTGGTGGCACATGCCCTTAATCCGATCACATGGCAGGCAGAGTCTATGTGTGTTCAAGGACACAGCCAAGTGATGACCCGAACCTTTAATCTCAGTACGAACCATAGAGACCTGGAGGTCTGTACAGACAAGCAGTGACGAGGAAATCATGTGGTTGGGTTTAAAGGTAGAACAGAAAGGCAATAAAAAGACAGGTCACACAGGAGACGGTCTCTCTCTCTCTCTCTCTCTCTCTCTCTCTCTCTCTCTCTCTCTCTCTCTCTCTCTCTCTCTCTCTCTCTCTCCAGCAGCGACTGGTAAGCTAAAGGCTTCGATAGTGCTCTGATCTTTTAGGCTTTAAACTCTGCATTTGGCTCTGTGTTTCTTATTTAATAAGACCGTTTAGAATTTCATCTACAGACCACCTCAAAAGTAAACAAAAAGAGAAAAGTTAATATTCATTAGCTAAAGATATAATCAGAATGTGCCACTGAGCAGCAGTGGCACACGCCTTTAATCCCAGCAGAGGCAGGCCGATCTCTGAAAGGTCAAGGACAGCCTCATCTACAGAGCAAGTTTCAGGACAGCCAGGAATACACAGAGAAACCCTGTCTCAAAAAAACAAATAAAAAAAAAAAAAAAAAAGAATGTGCCATATGGTAAAATAGCCACCTCTAAGAAAAGGGAGTAGTAGTTCTTTTCTATATCTGATTTTCTACATTGATTCGTTGAATATATGTTTCCTAATTTTAAAATTCATTGTCATTTGGAATGCCTACTATTTTTTATCTACTTAGACCAAAAATAACTAATATACAGTATATAAAAACTCTTTGTTTTTGTTTTTTGAGACAGATATTCATTTCTGCAACGGCTATGCATATAGAAAGGAATTACTGATTTTGATATTGGTAACTGGTGGTGGATTTTTTTGTTTGTTTTTGTTTTTGTTTTGTTTTGTTTGAGACAGGGTTTCTCTGTGTAGTTTTGGTGCCTGTCCTGGGTCTTGATCTATAGATCAGGCTGGCCTGGAACTCACAGAGATCCACCTGCCTCTCTGCCTCCTGAGTGCTGGGGTTAAAGGTGTGCACCAATGCCATCTGGCTAAAAACTCTTTGTAAAGACAGTATCAGATTGTTAACTTAAAAGATGAAAAATTGAGATAATCAATATATGACAGATGATAGATGATAGATAGATAGATGATAGATAGACAGACAGACAGACAGACAGATAGATAGAGACAGGTAATTTCATCCTCTTGATCACAAAGCAGTAAACAGCAAGGAGCAGCACTCTGTTAACTAAACCAGGTAGTGAAAACACAGGAACAGCACTCTGTTAACTAAACCAGGTAGTAAAAACACAGGAACAGCTGCACCTGAGTCACGGCACTACATTCTAAAGCAAACCTAACTTTGTCAGACAAATGCCCCAAACACTTGAGAATTCAAAGACACAGCAGTCATCTGAGCTGTTGTTTGCTTTGGTCTCCGGTTTTCAGGGTTTATTGTTTGTTTGCAAAAATATTAGTCAAGTTGCTGACAGTTCCTATTTGATATAAACAACTTACAGATATACACAGAGATATATTAGTACAACAGAAAGCAACATAAATATGATATCTGGAGTTACATATTTTCATTAAACAGTAAAAAAATTCTTGAAATTGACATATTTTTGAAATACAAAAGCACATCTTAAATTTTGAATTGCACAGTATGTTCACTTATGTTTCTGAGAAGTTTCTGAACCCCTAGACACTGAAATGTGGCCTAACTGCTGGCATATTGTATGAGTTTCCTTTCCATCTATCTAAAGAACAAATAAGTGTAATTAAGTGTTTGAACAGTATATTCATCAAGACTCAAATCTTTACTTAAACTTTAATTTCCAAGTACATATTCTTCCATGGATTCCTTATATGGAGGACACATGCACATTCATTTCTAAGATTTTACTGAATAAACAGCAAAGCATAAACTTTCATCACAAAGCAGTAATTCTAAGAAAGTATTTGTATTGACCATCGACTGCTGTGGGATGGTCTTCCTGTACGCTGTGAATATGTGTTGCTACTATTGGTTAATGAAGAAGCTGTTTTGGCCTATGGTAAGGCAAGGTAAGAGCCAGGCAGGAAATCCAAGAGAGACAGAGGGAGAAGAGGGTGGAGTCAGAGCAGACGCCATCCAGCCCCCCAAGGAACAAGATGCCAGCAGACTGGTAAAGCCATGGTCATGTGGCAAAATATAGGTTAATAGAAATGGGTTAATTTAAGATGTAAGAGCTAGCTAGCAATAAGCCTGAGCCATAGACCAAACAGTTTGTAATTAATATAAGCCTCCGTATGTTCATTTGGGATCAAGCGGCTTCGGGACACAGGAAAATTTTCAACTACAGTCAGTCCATGGGTGTGTCTTGTTTATGCATTTTTTCTGAACAAAGACTTCTCATTGTTCTAGACATCTACTTGCTTAGTGCTTCTCAAATATACACTGTTCTTCCCAGCCATAGTAACCTTGCTGCATGGCATACTGAGCTCTGCTCATGCTTAACTGAAAGTTCTTGCCCTTTCATCATCTCCCATCTCTTCCAGCCCCCTTGCAACTTCTGTTTCTCTGAAGTCAACTATTTTTAAGACTCCATATACAAGTGAGCTTATAAAGCACCTGCTTCTTTGGACTTAGTTTATTGCACTTAACATAGCATCTTCCAGGCTCCCTGACACTGTCCAAAATGAAAGGAGGTCCTTCAGTTTTAAATCTGAATAATATTCCACTGTGTTTGTGTTTCCACTTTTTCTATAGTCATATACTGTTGGATACGCAGCAAAATTCTATATGCTTCCTACTGAGAGTAATTTCACAAAGATCATGGAAGCACAGGTATCTTTCCAGCAATCTTATCTCATACCCTTGGGGTATTTAACCAGAAGTAGGACTGCTGGGTATGTAGTAGTTCCGTTTGTAACTTTCTCAGGAGCTGCCACACTGTTCTTCACAACGGCAATGGCAATTCCCACCAACAGTACTTGAAGGCAATTTTTTCCTTACCCTCTCCAAATCTTATCTTTCATCTTTCTGGTAAAAGCCATCCCAACAGGTAACATCTCCTTGGAGAGTTAGTAGTTAATCCTCCTTGATAATTAGTGATGTCGATCATTGGTTACATACTTAATGGCTATTAAATGCCCTTTTTTAAGCCTAATTACATTCTCTGTCACTGTTTTTTTTTTTTTATTAAATTGCTTGTTTTCTTGCTGCAAAATTTTGAGTCCTTTAGAAATGTTTGCTTATCAGAAGTTTGCAGATCTTCCTGCCAGTCCTTCACTGTGCCCTTCCTGGCATAAGCTTCTCACTTCAAATAATCTGACTGGTCTGCTTTTATTACTGTTGCCTATGCTTCGGGGGTAACAGGAAATAGAAATGCATGAATATATGTATCTATACAGAGATACATACTGTGTGTGTGTGTGTGTGTGTGTGTGTGTGTGTGTGTGTGTGTCCTCTAGATCACTGTCACGGAACTCTTTCCCTGTGCTTTCTTCTTCTAAATTTTAGTTTCAAATCTAAACATTTTTTAAGGCCGAAGGCACAAAAGCAACAGAGCCAAATGAATACAGATTAGAACCTCCAAAATTCTGAGCAAAACTATCTTTCCTATTTTTACTAACCTCAAGTATTTGCTACAGTAATTGGAAACTGTGGTAATTTGAATGTAATTGGCCCCATAGCTCATAGAGAGTGGCACTATTAGGAGGTGTGGCTTTGTTGGAGTGCATGTGGCCTTGTTGAAGGAAGTGCACCACTGCAGGGGTGGGCTTTGAGGTCTCCTTTGCTCAAGCTACGCTCAGTGCAGTAGACGGTTCACTTCCTGTTGCCTACAGATCAAGATGTAGCTCTCTCAGCTCCTTCTCCAGCACCATGTCTGCCTGCACACCATCATGTGCTGCCATGATGATAATGGACTAAACCTCTGAACTGTAAGTCATCCAAACTAAATGTTTTCCTTTATAAGAGCTGCTGTGGTTATGGTGTCTCTTCATGGCAATAGAAACCCTAAGACAGAAGTTAACATAATTTTCTGAATTGTATATGCAAGAGTTCTTTAAACTAAGTATTATAAACTGATTTTATAGATATTAAAACTATGACTTAGAGAAATAAGACAAAATTCACGTCTTGTTCATTGTTATATCCTTAGTGCTTGGTAAAAATACCATATAATGAACTAAGTTTGATTAACAGATTGTTGAATTCATTTATTAAGTTGATAATTTGGTTTTTTGCTTTACAGCCTATCAGATTTTCAGGCTTTCCTTTTGTATATTTCTTTTTATTTTTCTTTACACTTTACAGTCCATAAATAGACATTACCGGTCTGACCAGAGCTAGAGACACAGCTCAGGTGCAGAGCACTTGCCAAGTATGCACAAGGCCCTGGGTTCAACTTCAAGCACATAATTAAAGTAAAATATAAGATAAATAAAAAAAGATCTTACCAGTAGACATCTTAATATACATTATTACATCACAGGGTCTACATTTTACATTAACCTATATTAATACCCTTTCTTACTTTTATTCTTAACTTTATGGATAATGTCTGTCTCTTCTACCATAAAACACATTTTTAAAAAATATCCAAAATAAAGTTTAAAGCTTCTCCTTTTGCAACCACTGCACTGGATCCCATACCCAAAGAAGTGCCTTTGTGCGCTGCTGCTGGAACACAACCAGAAGAATATTTCTTAGGGCTTAAACATAAAAACAGGACACCAAGGTGTTTCTGCAGTTACAGTCTCAGAAAAGAAGGCTACACCAAACACAACTGAACTACCCAAATAACCCAGTAAGACACACTGAAGTCAGAGGTGACACAACATTGTTTCTTCATGGCTTTTTCTACTTTCGATAGACTCTCGGCTTATCTGTTGTACCAGGAGAGGACCAACACTAGGGAAGACACGTCATGCACCTGTTGTTGTCAGCATCTGTTTCTGTGTGTTGACACGAGAAACACAACTCTCCCCTCAATGGGAATAAGAGACAGTTTCTTCTGGAGCCAAATAAGAGTGATCATGACCCAAGAATGCAAATACTTTGGGTTATCTTAAATTCCATGTTCTTACACATTAATAACCAATTCCTGACATTTCCGTAGTAACTGAGTAAAGAAAATCACAAGACACGGCTTAAATAACTTGGTGAAACATCAGATAAGTGGGTTTCAGTGGCAGACGTCATCTCCTGACAGTCTGAGCTTTGAGGTGGTGAAAATGAGTGGTCTACTAAGTGGTCTACATTACAAAGGGTTTCAAACCTGACAGTCACAGAATGGTCTTCCTGATTGGACTTACTTTATTTTATGGGTATGAGGAGAGTTTTGCCTCCATATATACTTGTATGCCCTGTGCATGTTGTGCCGAGCCAAATTAGAAGAGAGTCAGGTCCCTTGGGTCTGGAGTTACAGATGGTTATCAAGGTGTGATAACCCTGTGGGTGCTGGGAACCAAACCCTGGTCCTCTGCAACTGCAGTAAGTGCTCTTAACCACTGAGCCATCATGCCAGCCTTATAACAAGCAGTTATTAAAGGAACTGTGACAGCCCACAATAAATTGTAATTAGGTTCTGGACCTGCTATATTCCAGTTCCACCACATCACTGAAGTTCTAATCAGCTGGGCAAACCTGTAGAAGATTCAGTACAAAGTGTGGCTTCTTTCCAGGAACTTTTATTGACATTTATTTGACTGGTTTTCCTTTGATGTGGTTTTGCTTTGTTTCTCTTGTAGTACTGAGGATCAAACCTGGAGTCTTGCATAAACTAAAACAGTTCTACTAATGGGCTACATTCCCAGCCTGTAGTTTATTAAGAAACGTCTCAGGATGTAATAGTCTCACTTAGAACATACTACGTAGCCTAAACTGGCTTCAAAATCAAAATCTTCTTGCATAACTCCTGGAGTTCTGAGGTACCAGGGCTATAGGCATGAGCCACAGTGCTCAGCTTTAGCTTTTAGCATACTACTTACTACTATGAATTAACTTATCACCCAGTGCTGTTGGCTACCAGACCACTGAAACAACAGACCTCAATGAATTAGAATCTTCTAAGAACCTCGTGCTGGGGAAAAGAAAAGCTGAAGTTCTGATGCCAGCCTGAGGAGGCACTTGTCTCCAAGGGATGGGGAAAAGAAAAGCCGAAGTTCTGATGCCAGCCTGAGGAGGCACTTGTCTCCAAGGGATGGGCCTCCTCACAACAGTTTTCAATACAGATAGAAGCAGAGACAATGATGGGAAAGATGGGGGAGACCATGCTGCTTAGCAATGTACACTTTTTGCCCTCTATTACACTGAAGTCTCCTGTCCTTCCCCAGATGGACCTCTTTCCTTGCCTTCTTCCTAATACGGCCACACTGACTAAACCCCTTCCTCTGTCTTTCACTATTACTGTCACCAGCTGGCATATTGAGAATGGATGGCCAAGTCTAGCTTTATTAGGGCTGCCATGACACGGTATTTGTCCCTAAAAATTCCAGTAACAATATTTAATAAACTAATGGACATAAAGCAAAATTCCCCCACTCTTCTATACATTTAGCTCCTTCTCAACTTTTCTCCACATGTCATTTTATCATTTCTCATTCTAAGTTTGATCCATTCAGAGACTCATTAAATATGAACCCCACTCATTCTGCCGTATTTAACTACTAAAGTCTAACCCATCACCCACTGCTAGACCTATCATTAATCAAAACACACCAGATTACTGCTTCACTATTTGGCAAGAACTGAAGGTGAAAAAGCAGACCAGATGGCCCAAGTTTACCATTGCATCCTGAAGCCTCGCCAAAAGCTAATGTTGAATTTGGCAAACCTATGTTGGTACTCAGAGCATTTCATTTGACTGTAATCAACGCAGTAATGAGGTTAAACACAACAGGATTAAAATCCTGGTGATACATTTGAACCTGGTCTGCACTTAAAGAATTAATCATCATATTTCTACACAATAATTCTGCTATTTTCTAACACAGTATTCAAAACTTTGAATGTAGGTAAAGATAAGGCTTTTCTAGCAGTGCAGCTCATTATTAAATAATGTAAAAATAATTAAAGACAATTGATACCCTGCAAGCAAGTAAGGAGGAAGCATTTATACTACCAATCCACACACTGCTCCTGCTAGCCTAATCTCTACTTTAGCTAATTCTCACAAACTAGAATAAGATTTTATGACAGAGAATTCGGACATTCAGAGATGGTTAAGATATCTGGATTCTAGCTACAACTTAGAGTTGTTTCTGTTTAGTCCTTTAAAACAGTACAAAAAAAATGATGTGATAATGCTTAAAACAATTACACACAACTTCACATGAAAGTGCCACCTAATTTCTATTCAAAGTTTCCTTTAAAAAATCTTTTTGGCAGTAGGAGGCAGGAGTAAAATGAATATGTCAAACAAAAGATGAATAATTTTTCTTGATTATTTGAAGTGGAATAAGCAAGTCTTTTTTCCCTGCTCTGTAAAAGAGCTGACAGTAAGTATTTTGTTGTTGTTTTTCTGGATTAAAAGTCAAAATTAAGGATGCTATGTGGTGCTAGCATTCCAAAAAGTTTCTTTTTGAGATAGTAGCCAAGGCTATCCCCTGAACGTCTGATCCTCCTGCTGTCACCTTCCAAGAGCTAGGATGCAGGCATGTGCCACCATGCACAGCTTGTTCTATTAAATTCTTACTGAGTGTAAAAGTACCTGTCTACTTAAAGAAACAGTGGAACTCTCTCAGGAGGTGATAACACTTCACTGAACTGGAATTCAGAGCTAGTATTCAAAATCACCCAAATTAATTGCAAATGTTCATCTGTTAATCTGTGATATGAGTTTATGTATTTCACACATGTAAAAATATTAGATGCTGGTGTCAATCCATTACTTACACACAGGCATACGTTCTATCCACTTTTAGCAAGTGCTTGTGCATGTGAGTGTGTGCCCATATTCATGTGCCTTTCAAAGCCAGGTCAATATTAGGAGTCTTTCTTCTCTATTGCATTCCACCTTTTTTTATTTTTATTTTTTGAGATAGGATCTCTCACTGAAACAGCCTTTTGGCTGACCAGAGCTCCTGGGATCCTCCTGTCTCAGCCTTCCTACTACCGAGGTTCTAAGCTCCTGGCACTATGCCAGCTGGAGGGTACTGCGGACAGAACACAGATCCTTAGCTTACACAGCATGCACTCACTGAGTGGGCCACCTCTCCAGCCTCCAAGAATATGATTCTCAATGACGACACCCTGCCTTAGTGAATAAGCAGAACTGATTGAATTTTCCCTCGGGATTTGCCTTTCATCATATTGTGACATTCCAGATTACAGTTGGGTGGACAGCTCTTCATTTACAATTAAATAAATTTTGAGATCTTATTTCCACTAGAATCATCATATGAAAATGCTATTAAAACTATACTTTAAGCTCAAAATTCTATACACTAAACCTCCGACAATGAAGCTCACTATTTGCTTTAACTACTGACAGCACGAGAAGCATGTAAAGCACTGACACTGCTTGTGCCTGCTGTGGTTTCAATATAGTGTGACCTCTATATGCTCGTGTGTGTGAACACCCGTTCTGCAGCTGGTAGTGTGGTTTGAATATAGTGTGACTTCTATATGCTCGTGCATGTGAACACCGTCTCTGCAGCTGGTAGTGTGGTTTGAATACAGTGTGACCTCTATATGCTCGTGTGTGTGAACACCGTCTCTGCAGCTGGTAGTGTGGTTTGAATATAGGGTGACCTCTATATGCTCATGTGTGTGAACACCGTCTCTGCAGCTGGTAGTGTGGTTTGAATACAGTGTGACCTCTATATGCTCGTTCATGTTAACACCTGCTCTGCAGCTGGTAGTGTGGTTTGAATACAGTGTGACCTCTATATGCTCATGTGTGTGAACACCGTCTCTGCAGCTGGTAGTGCTGACTGGTGAGGATGTAGAGCATTACTGAAGGAAGGTGGCAGAAGGCAGATGCCTTGATGTTTTGTAGTCTGACCTCACTTCCTGTTCATTTTCTGCTTCCTGACCACCTTCAGGAAGTGACCAACTGACCTGCTCCCTTCCACCCCCATCCACTGCCATGTCCTCTCACCATGGTGCAGTGTAAGCTGTGGACCTGTAAGCCATCATAAACTCTGTCTAAGGCACGTCTGTCGGGTATCTGGTTACAGGAAGAACGAAAATAATGAACAGGATAGCAATTGTTATTTGTCTTTGAAGTGACCACTCCACAGTGATGGTGAGTAAATTTGAAAAGACAACCTCTAAGTTTAACAAATGAGTATATTTTTGTCTATATGTGTAAATTTTATCAATTCCACAGGAAAAGCAAGTATGCAAAGCCATTGTGTTCTATACCAGTAATTAAAGACATTTTCACACTAATTTTTCCTAAGTCACTAGCCTTCTGTGACAAAGGAAGTCATGGCGCTCGGTCTCTACTTTACTAAAATGCACAGAACTGGTCATCGTTAAGGTGACAACAGAATGAAGTTCACTGTCGCATTACCAGTTCAATAACATACGATGATTCAAATGTTTTCTACAGAGTGCAGCCTTATAAACAACACAATAAATACCCATGACTTAAGTTTCTTCTATTTGCACAAACTATAGATTTGTAGAAACTAACATTTCCTACTCCATAGCACCAATTTCAACAGATTCCGCTCCAAGTTATACTAAAATTAATGTTTTCTAAAATTCCTTTAAAATAATCTGGCCTCTGGTTATTACACAATGATTATCCATGCGAACACCTCAAAGGAACAACAGGAAAGCCTGACATAACAGCACTCATCAACTCAACAGGAACCATTAAAAACCACTAGAAAAAGAAGACTTTCTACCATTGTTTTTCATTAACTGTACCAGATCATCCTCAACCCCGAGAAATTACTCTCACCCAAAAGTTAAGAGGTTCAAGCAAGTTTATTTTATCTAGGTCCATCTTATTTCAATTTCTTTGGTTAAATGGAATTTTATGAGCTCACCATAAGTGGACTTGTTTTGCTAACAATTAAGTCACTCAGAAACTTGCTTTGGTTGTAGCCTTGTTTTTATTTTTTATTTTATCTTGGAAAAGAAAATCTGTAATAACAGTATATCTCATTTTAAATTTCCTAAGTCCCTTAGTTGAAAATACTATAAGAGATGCTTAGTCAAGAAAGGTCAATGTACATTACTTTCTTTTAGGTATAATTGTAACATCAATAACATATAAATCCAATATTTTGTCATCTAATTTTATAACAAAATAATCTACGTTCAATTGTGCTTTTTTTATATTTATATATTTTATGTGTATGTGTTTGCCCGAAATGCATATATATGTACCACATGCATGCAGGAGCCCTAGGTGATAGAAAGGGGCATCAAATCCCCTCCAACCCTCCAACCCTTCTTTTGTAACAGCCATTATTACCATGTGGGGGACAGGAGGAGACATGTATGCCATGGTCCATGTGTGGGTGTCAGAGGACAGTTTTGTGGAGCTGGTTCTCTACTTCCACTCAGTGGGTTCCAGAGATTAAGCTCAGGTCATCAAATTTGTATTGTATAGAGCAAGATTCCTTTATCTGCTCAACTATCTTGCTAACTCTAAATTGTACTTTAAAAAGCATAAATAACATGTGGGTAAGAGAGATGGCTCCGTGGTTAAGAGCACTTGCTGCTCTTGCAGGACTCCAGTTCAGTTCCCAGCACCCATGTTAGGTGGCTCCTAACTGCCTGTAACCCTGGCTCCAGGAAATGTGATGCCCTCTACTGATCTACACCAGCACTGGGCATGTAAGTAGTGCATATACATACATAGAGACATTCACACATATACATAAAATATCTCTTTTTATAAAACTGCATGTGACATCTTCCCTTCTGATGGAGTATTCACTGATAACTAGAAAATAAATAAACCAACTGTCACAGCACAGCATGATCATTACACTCAAAATGCCATTGAATTATAACTGCATCACTGCTATTTGTAGTGGCCCAAACAGTTGGTCACTGTCCCAACCGCTCAATTCTACCATTATGATGTCAAAGTGGCCATAATGTAAAAACCAACATACAGGACTCTGTTCCAATAACATTAGAATTGAAATTCCATGTTTTTTATAAACCTTATTGTTCTTTTGAGCTTTTAAAAACAACTGAAGATGTAACTACTCACAGAGAATAGATCAGATTTGGCCTATGAACATTTGCTGGCTCCTGAAAAAAAAACCAATTCATGAAGGTAGAAATGGAGATCAAAACATGTTAGAAAATGTTATTTCTCACTCCTAAAACTAAATCGCAGACCTACTAAGTCATAATTCTGTGATGTAGCATGTGTGATGTATATTTGAATGAAATGGGGGGATATTTGTTGACAACAAAATACCAGAAAGTGAAATAAGATGATCTAACTGGGATCATAGTAAAGCTATTTCCTTCAGCTACATCTGGACAGATATGCCACTATAACTTGAGGAAGAGTTAGACAGGAATAACAGAAGTATATGATAATATGTGCATATTATTGTACTTGATTATACATATTTATGCCTAAAATTAATTTCAATTACTTATTGAACACTACAAAGTGTGCCACTTCTAGCCTATTCTTTTTCTTGTCAAGTGACATAAGATACAGAGCCCTCTGGGCTACTATTAAGAAGGACAGAAAATAATTAGCGATGGAAAATATGACAGCTACGCACTCTTTAAATATTTCATGTCTTCTTGCTAAACTTTCACAACCTTCAAGGTAGTAGGACCCTAAGGACATTAATAGACGGCAGAAGAAATGTTCCAACTCAAAAAGGTATGCTTCCAAAAATCTGGACTGTTGGCCTGAATCTAAAAAAGCCAACCAGCATCAAGTGACCATTCTGTCTAAAGTATGATATTTTTCCCTCAAGTTTTAACTGATTTTAAATGATACTAAGTAATATTCTAAGTGTGTCTTCTGTAGCAGATACAAATGTAAAGTCATAACATAAAACAGTGATATTGGAATGTATGCTACTGAAACTCTTCTTAGTGTTCTTAGCTCATTAATCACATAAAATATGAAATCACTGATATTATATGTAAAAGGTAGGTAAAGTTTCAATAATCCTCTAAGTAACGGTAAAAAGCATCACAGAGAAAATCGAGGCTGGCATGAACGTTAGGCTGTACAGAACTGAGCGACAATATGGGAGGGAAATGACCTGATCCTACACAGCACCCACTTGCATTCTCCTTTACCATCGTACACTCTCAATGGAGGCTTCAAACTGTATTTTCTGAAAACCAACTAACTCAGTATTTGAATGAATTAAGTTTGCCTAAATAGAAACATCAAAGAATTTCTGGACTGTGATAACCATGTTTCTATAGATTGCCACTAATAGTAACATGTCAACAAACAGCATGCATTTATTCATTTACCTACCCAACAATAATGATTTCAAACTACATGATAAAATAAAAGGGTCAAATATCCTGGGCACAGCAAATTCTTAAAAGGAGAGACACAAATCAATCGGCAGCCATAGAGTAAGTAAAAGACAGAGAACACAGTCCCTTTTGGGTTATATGCTATTACTTAATAGACTTAAGTAAATCAAATCCTTTATAGGCAAAAATGAATTTTAAAAGATCCTACTTGAACAACTGTACTAAAAAGTTTAAAAAAAAACTCATTAGAGAAAATAGCCAATGCTTATTATATTTATATTTAAAAGCTAGTATAAGTACAGTTTTTCCAATTAAATTTTAACTTTTACCCAAATTCTCAAATATCTCCTGTTCTCAAACTTATTTTGTACATTTCTAAAAGTATCTTGGTAATTGACTTTGAAATAGCATTGCTATGTTGTTCATTCTGGTCTCAAACTCCTGGTCTCAAGCAACCATCTTACATCAGCCTCCGACATCCTGGGATTACAGGCACATATCCCCAAGTCTGGAATCAAAGATATCTAAATAAAACCCTTTCCATTGTAATATAATTCATCAATCACTTCCTTTATGGTCAATTTCTTTCTCTGCTCCTCTAAAAGAGTGTCTGACTATTTTGGGGTCTTTGCATTTCCATATAAATTTTAGAATCAGTCTATCATTTAAAGTAAACGTTTTTTGTTTACATTTGCTACATTCTGCTAAAATTTTCAACAAGTTAAAACTGAATTTGAGGAGAATTCACATTTTAATAGCATGGAGACTCCAATCTACCAACATTATTAATCTCGAATTTCTCTAAAGTATCATAATTTGGGTGTTGAAAGATTATAAACCTTTACTTAGATTTCTTTCTACTCTTTTGATGTAAATTACATATGCTAAACTCATTAGTTCCAGGTGGGATTTGTTTGTTTGTTTAAGATTTATCTCAGTGTTTTAAGTGATGTGCAGGGGTATGTGCCTGCATTTGGGATGTATACCTAAGTTTTGGTGCCCATAGAGGCCACAGGCAACAGATCCCCTAGAGCTGGGGTTACAGACAGTTGTGAGAGGTCTGATGTGGGTACTGGACCAAATTCGGGTTCTCTGGAAGAGTAGCACGTGCTCTTAACCTCTGAGCCATCTCTCAAGGCCCTCAAATGTTGTTTTTAATATAGAAATACATTCTTTTCATAACTATTGACTATATCATGAAGCCGTGATAAAATTCTTAACTTTAAAGTGTATCTGTGTTTTTTTTTAATTCACTGCATACCAACATGTGTTAATGAAAGCTGTATTGTTTTTCTCAACTCTCTCTTCTGACCTTTCTGTAACTGGTGAATACTCAATGAAATCACTGACACTAGAATATTTTTGTATTACTTTGTATACAACTATATTTCTGTCAATTTCTACTTCACTGAGGTTTTTTTTTTAATCAAATGCCTAATAGATTTACCCAGCCCATTCCCTGCATGTAATGATAATACCACAGTTTTCTCTGCCTTTATTCTGTTAATGTTGTCAATTACATTGATTTTCAAACATTTAACTAACTTATAGCTCTTGGGAATATATAAATTTGTGTTCTCTAATTTCTTATTATTTGCTACTAATTCCTGCCTTCTAATATTTACATTTATATTCTTTTTTTTTTTTTTTTTTTAAGATTTATTTATTTATTGTATATATAATGCTGTTTGCATGTATACCTGCAGGCCAGAAGAGGGCGTCAGATCTCATTACAGATGGTTGTGAGCCACCATGTGGTTGCTGGGAATTGAACTCAGGACCTCTGGAAGAACAGCCAGTGCTCTTAACCTCTGAGCCATCTCTCCAGCCCCATTTATATTCTTGAATAAAATTTTGTCTATAAACTTTTCTTTCTAATAATCTCAATTCTTAGCATAAAAGTTATGACAGTGTTATAAAATAAATTATTTTTGTTAATTCCTACAAAGTTATTTTAACATCATTTTTTAACCTTTCCATATTCTTATATTTTCAATATCTATATGAGGCTTTAAACACATTTCTTATACATAGCAGATAAGTAGAGTCAGATTTTTATCCAGTCTATCAATAATTTATAACAATGTATTTACATTTGTTTGATTATTTGATTTTGAGATCTTGGGTCGGCCTAGAGTTCACAGGTAAATCATCCTACCTTATCATCCAAGGGCAGACTACAGGGGTGCAGCACCACTGTGCCGGGAAACACACATTGAATTCACTAATAAATTTAGTTCAAAACTGTTTTACCACCTGTCTTCAGATGCCCCGCGCCTGTTTCGTGCCCTTTCTTCTCGTATTCAATTGACTGTACTTTCTGGTTTATCTATGCATTAGTCTGAAAGTTATACATCCTGCTACTGTCATTTTAAATAAACTCACCAATTACCCTGTGTATTGATTTACTAAACTAGCATATATGTTAACTTCTTCCTGACAACATAATTTAAACCACTTAACTCATTTACCTGTTTTATTGTATGGATGCAGTGTTGATACATTGTACCCCAATATCATCATACTTGTTTACATTGTCAATTTAAATTTCCATTTTTTTCAACTTTTTTTTATTGATTTCTGGCCTTCCACCTAAGATCATTTTCCCTAGTATTTCCTTATGTGGGAAGCTGTGACATATTTCAGCTATTGTATTTCTGAAATGTCCTTTAATTTGCCTTCATTTCGGGGGGATGTTTTTACAGAACATTAAGTTCGGTTATTTTCTGTTTTTCTTCAAGCTGGGTGCAGTGCCATAGACACACACTGCTAGAACAGCAAGCAGGTCCCTGGAGCCCAGTAGTTGGGGCAGCCTGAGTAACACAAGACCCACCTCTTTTTTAAAGATCATTTTCCTTTTCCCTCATTACTTTGAAGACATCATTCCAGGCTCACACTCCCATTTTTCTGTTGAGAATCGATGTAGATTTTATGGGGGACACTTTGAAAGTTGGTGTTTTTCTGCTCTGGAAGTTTAAAATTTGTGTGGCAGAAGGGGGGTTGCATTTATTAAAAACAGCCTACTTAAGGTTTTCCTTATGCCTAGCTTTTCTGAGTTTGTAAAACTTGGCCAATCACCGTCTCAGTGTTCATCAGTGTGGGGGATATCTCAGCCATGATCTCTTCAAACTGAGTTTGTCTTGGGCTTTCTGCTCCTCCTGAAATTCCAGCTGCGTATGCTGTCTCTTATTTTAGCTTTCTCCTTTTTCCTCCCTCATATTATATTTCCGTGTTTTTCTAGACATATTTCCCCCTAACCTTGCAGTTAACCATTTTTCTGCTACCTAAAACATTATAAAATTCATTCAGCGAGTTCTTGACTTCATACTGCTGTTTTCCATTTCCATATATTTTTCTTTATCATATCCAGTTCCCTGCCAAAATCCTCATTCTTGTATTTTGCTAATTTAAACATATTTATTTTCTAAGTCAGTGCCTAAGAACTCCATCATCAGAATCTTGTGTTATGTTGTCCCTTAGTTTCAGTTTTATGATCTTGTCTCCTATATGTTTATTTTTATATTTGTAAGACATAATATATTTTAATAATTTTTTTAGATTTTATTTGTTTTATGTGTATGAATTTTATTTGTTTTATGTGTATGAATGTTTTACCCGCAGGTATGTCTGTGCACCTTGTGTGTCTGGTGCTCACAGAGTCCACAAGAGGGTGTCAGATTCTGTCAAACTAGAGTTAGAGATGGTTGTAAGTCACCATGTGGTGCTGGGAAATAAGCCCCGATCCTCAGCCAATGATCTTTACCACTAAGCCATCTCTCAGGCATTGACAAATATATATTAATGGTAGAAATTTTTGAGACTATGCATGATACTACTTTCTGCCAGGAAAGACTGATCCTGCTTTGACTAGTGAGTAGATTCGTTAACAATCCTAGACATCTATAATCTAATCGAGATTAGAGTTCAGCTCTGTTGTATGAGTAGACTTTTGTTAAAATTGGGTCTCATGTAAGCCAGCCTGGCTTTGAACTCATAGGATGATGCTGAGCTCCTGATCCTCCTGCTTTTACCTCTCAAGTGCTGCAGTTACAGATGTACACCACACCATGGACATTAGATGGCATGAGACCATTCTCTTTCTGATTCATCCTCACCACTGAAGAGTAGACCTCAAGGTCCCAGCCCAAACCTTGGGGATTAACCAGTCTTCATGTCAGTAAATCCTACTCCAAACTAGCTGTATTAGATCAAATTCCTTATTATGTCAAAAGCTCTTCTGAGTTTCTCAGGCTCTTGGCCACCTTTACTGGAAACACATTCCCGTAGGGGAAAGAAGCCTGAAATCCCAGCTCACCTTTTGGGTTTCCTTCTTCTCCAGGGTCTTGTCCCCATAGTCGTCACTGCTGTGTTAGCTCTCTGATACTCTCAAACAGATGAATTTTATATTTGATCCAGTTTGTCTAGTTGCTCTCTGTAGAGGGTTAGTCCAAATTGCCTAATCCACCATCATCAGAAGTGCACCTCTCAACTTTGCTCATCTGTAAAATGAGGATAATAATGACAACTTCCTCCATCTGTAAAATGAGGAGAATAATGACAACTTCCTCAAAAGTACTAGTAAAAGAGATCAGAGTGTCAATTACATATCAAGTGCACAAGCACTTTGGGCCATAATTTTGAGCTACCTACTGCTAGTCTAAAAGAGCCCTGAATAAAAAATAACCTGTAGTTTTTGTTTGTTTGTTTGTTTGTTTGTTTGCTTGCTTGCCTAGTAATCATTCTTTTATAGTTCAAATTTTCTTTGAGAAGCTAGTACTTGATTATTAAATGCAATGGTATATTTAGTATTTAGTTATTAAGTACAATAACATTGTAGTTTTCTCTCCCATTGTCCAGATTTTCTCTGTCAAAGGGTGAGCAACTAACCCAAACTAGAGCAGACAATCTATCTCCGATAACACGAACCGGAAGCAACGGATGCTGGAGCTGGTCAACACACGTCAGAGGCAGCACTCGCAAGAGGCCGCCTCTGAATTTTACAAACTAGCTAGTCAGAGATGATCCTTTCATGTGTCTTTTTTTCAAGGCATAGTTATTCAACTTTTCTGAGATCTAATGAACTTATAACAAATATATTTTGTACTTGATGTTAAGCAATGTCATTGTGGTAGTTTGACTAGAGAATGGCCCCTACAGACTCATGTGTTTGAATGCTTAGCTCATAGGGAATGGCACTATTAGGAGGTATGGCCTTGCTGGAGCAAGAGTGTCACTGTGGAGGTGGGCTCTGGGGTCTTACATGCTCAAGCTATGCCCACTGTGGCACAGTTTCCTTCTGCTGCCTACAGATCAAGACGCAGACCTCTCAGTTCCTTCTCCAGCACCATGTCTGCCTGCTTACCACTGTGTCCTGCCATGATGATAGTGGACTAAACCTCTGAAACTGTAAGCCAGCCCCAATTAAATGTTTTCCTTTACAAGAGTTGCCACAGTCTCTTCACAGTAATAGAAACACTAACTAAAACCTTCCTTTTGTTTGTTTGTTTGTTTTATTTTGAGATAGTGTCTCACTTTGTAGTCTAGACTACCCTAAAACTCTTAGCAGGCCTCTTGCCTCAGCTCCAAGTGCTGCAATTACAGGCATGGCTAAAAGGTCAATTTCCATTTCTTGAAACTAAACACTCTGATACTTTAGCAGAGAATTATTTCACTTTCAAAGTTTTTCTATTAGCCCATATATTTTTTAGCAGTTCCTTTGAAGAAATCAAAATAACAAAAGTTCTGTCTTTCCATTCAGAAAACTGACCAAATTTTCTTTGTTTATTTCTACCATGTGACCAAATAATCCTACCTGATAGCTGCTTCCTGTGCTCCCTTTGTGGGTTGTCAACTCTACTCCTACCCGCCCATTCCCTCCTCAGAAGGCTTGAAACCTGCTGCCCGCATCTCTAAGACATTCCCTTGGTACCTCACGTCTAGTTACATCCTGCTACTGGGAAGGAAGCACTGAGGAAAACTGGATGGCAGGAGAAACTGTACTTCTTTCCTGTCCCTGGTTCCTGCAGGGACAATGGTGATATTCAGGGAACTCTCGTGGGCCACAGCTCCAGTGACAATAGCCACACCAGTCTACTACCACATACCTGGACAAGACCCACAGGTGATCCCACAACCACATTTGTGACTATGACATTGCACAGAAGTCACGTGGACAATTACTGTTGGGGGGGGTGAAGAGGGGCTCAAGACTGCTCTCTACTACTTTTTCAGTTTCCTGGGAGTGCATCTTCTTTCAACATGAACACTTACAAAATATCCTAGTCAACAAAGCTAATGTGCACATCTTGATTTAACAAGCCGATGCATCTAGACTCATGTCTCTCAGCCTCAGCTCTGCTGACATTCTCAGCTCGTCTTCTTTGCTGTGGAGCTGTCCATGTGTTCAATCGTTCTCAGGCTCATCTGCCCCGGATGACAGCCAAAATGTCTCCAGAGAAGCAGTTACTAACATCACCAGTCAATGTGTCTGAGGTAGCAATGGGTGGATACAGGCTCCAGCACCTTCTGAGGTGGGTCATACATGACTGCATGTCCATCTGAGGTGAGTCATCCCCGTGACTACCGGCTTTCTAAACCAGTAGACTGCAGCTCCAGGTGACAGCAGTCGTACACAGCCTCTGAATCCCAGCATTTACACCCACTGCTTTGACATCTATTTCCTCTCCTCCTCTCCCAGCCAAGCCCTGATGGTTTCGTGTGGTCACTGGTCTTTCCAGAAAACAAACAGATAATTAACACTTATGCTAATTAATTTTCCATGTTAACTTGCTTCGGTTATAATATTTAGTACAGTTTTTATATTCTTTTTCACAGGGTTTTGTATTCTGAATTACAGAACTTCAGAGGCACAGAATTTCCTTTTCTAGTTGTAATTCTTGTGCTTCTTGTCTTCCTCTGACATCCCCTCAACCTCCGTATAGACTCTTTATTTTCTTTATTCTTGCCTTAATATTTGTCATTTCAATGACACCCAAAGCAAAAGAAATCTGACCATCCTAAGTTTAAATAATCAGAAGTTCAATCACAAAAAACAAGAATTTCCTCAGAAACTCTTTCTTAAAATAAAATCTCATTTTATCATAATTGTTACTACCTAGAAATTTTTTCATAAATACAATACACACTTGAGTTTAAAAAAAAAAAATAGCCGGCAGTGGTGGCGCACGCCTTTAATCCCAGCACTTGGGAGGCAGAGCCAGGGGGATCTCTGTGAGTTCGAGAGGCCAGCCTGGGCTACCAAGTGAGTCCCAGGAAAGGCGCAAAGCTACACAGAGAAACTCTGTTTCGAAAAACCAAAAAAAAAAAATCTTAGTGCCAAATATTAAAGGTAAGTAAAATTTAATTGAGATA
The DNA here is from genome assembly GCF_949786415.1 of Peromyscus eremicus. Lineage (NCBI taxonomy): Eukaryota > Metazoa > Chordata > Mammalia > Rodentia > Cricetidae > Peromyscus > Peromyscus eremicus. The sequence goes on from NC_081436.1 coordinate 60,304,737, forward strand.
AAAATTAAAATGTGAACCTTTCTTTTTATGTTTTGTTTTGTTTTGTTTTGTTGTATAGTTTAGTTGGTTTAGATTCTTGTTTTTATTTGTGTGTGGATTTTTGGTGGTTAAGTGGTTGGGTGGGTGGCTTGCTTTGTTCTGTTTCGCTTTTTTGGGACTTGGTCTCAATATATAGTATACCGGTAGCCTACAACTGACTCTATGGACCTAGATGGCTTTGAACTTACAGTACTTTTCCTGCCTCTCCTCCTGACTGCTAAAATTACAGATATGTGCACCATGCACTACTTGTATATCTTTCTTTAGATTCTATTTCTTATATAATTTCAACTGTATAGCACCAACATACAAGCAAAACGATAAGCCTAATAAATACTTTACAAAATAGCAATAAGATAATGTCAAGATATATTAACTTATCTGAAGTTTTAAAAAACATCTATTTCCTTGGGAGCACAAACCAAATGTCACATTCATTCAAAGGTGCACTACTGTTTGAGTTCTGTTCCTCTCCTGCTTCCATCCAGACACTGCCCATCACTACTTCCCCACATACCATTCCTCCATCTGCTCTTCTTACATTGCCATTATAGTTAGAACAAGATCAAACTCTGTGCTATGCCAAAAAAATCTCTCTGCCCAATCTAGTCCCTACCTACTGTTCCATTCTCAATTCATCTGCTTTTAGCATCAAGACAAATATAAGGAAAATAACTAAGAGTCACAAATGTGCAATGCTAACTGTGTGTGTGTCTGTCTGTCTGTCTATCTGTCTCCCTCTCCTTCCCTCCCTAACACACACACACACACACACACACACACACACACACACACACACACATACCCCTCCTAATCCTTGAACAAGACTGTCCTATACACTTACATTCCCACATATTTCCTTGTCCAACAACTTATTTCTTCCTCAGGAGAAGTGTTAGTCAATCTTACCATCCCCGGCGAACTAACAGGCAATAAAAGGAAGTGGAATCTGTGAGTTAAATGGATTGGAAAGACGGAGGACAGCTGTGCTTTCCTCTCTAAGGTGAAGAGCACACTATCCCGTGTGTTCTTCCCACTTCTCTCCCTTTTCGTGACCCACACCCACTCCCCAGACAAACACAACAATGACTGATTCTGGTTTATATTGGGATCAGCTATTAAAATATTTTAATATAATTCTAAAAATTCCGTTCCTTATATTCCTTTCTTTCTAATATCAATGTCTTAAAATCCTTCAAGCAAGTTTTGTTTAACTCCTTCAGTGCTCTTCACTGAGTGCCTAGACCTATCAGACACTACACTGAGCTCAAGAAGACTAATACAGTAATTGCATACAATTATCACCTTCATTCTTTATGAAATGCTGTCAATAATTGACAGTTTGGGGCTGGAGAGATGGCTCAGAGGTTAAGAGCACTGATTGCTCTTTCAGAGGACCTGAGTTCAATTCCCAGCACCCACATGGTGGCTTGCAACCATCTGTAATGAGATCTGGTGCCCTCTTCTGGTGTGCAGGCAGAACATTGTATACCTAATAAATAAATAAATCTTTAAAAATAATAATAATAATTGACAGTTTGCCTCCAGGGAATCTGCTCAAGGTCATAACTTCGTTAAAAAGTCAGTGTCATCTTATTATTTGCCATTTGGAATATATAGTTGATTATTGCTTTTCACATATGCTAAAGGCTATGGTGAGATCAAAGAATAGGAAAAAAGTAGATGCTCAAAGGAAAATATCATCCACAAACACTAAAAGTATTAACTGGAAAAATTAGGAAGACTATAAATGCCACCAAGTTCACAGCTTTACCTTAGCCTAGACCTCTTTATTATCACTCTAGGACATATAAATAAACACTGCACTATTGATATGATACTGTCACTAAGAGACCAAGAATCACAACTATTTTATGTTGTAATTACTGTATCTTCAGAGATTTTTTTTTTTTTTTTAAACAGGGTCTCTGTGTAGTGCTGGCTGTCCTGGAGCTCCCTATGTAAACCAGACTGGTCTCAAACTCAGAGATCATCCAAGTGGGATTAAAGGTGTGCACCACCATGCCTCAAGAGGATTTTTTTCTAATCATGAAATCACTCTACTCCTTATAAACCCAAGGAAAAAAATAGCTGAAATTAATCTTAATATCAACCCAATTCATATTAAGCTTTCTAGTAAGTAGATGCAATAAACTCTTACTCAAAATGTTAATATTATTCAGATCTAGTAAGCCCACATCTTAAGATTGTCAGGAATCCCCTAAAAACCAATTAAATTCTATTAAAAATAATTTACAGAAAAACCATATCAGCACTAGGAATATGGAACAGTAATGGAATGCTTTATTTAATTAATATGCACAAGGTCCCAAGCCAAAGGCACAGGAGAAGCCAATACAGCAGAATGGGGGAAAATACTTTAACATATGATATTACAGATTTCTCTTTAAGAAAAAACTATATTCATTTAGGAAAATAGTTGATGCTACTTAAGAGTTAAAGAAGAAACCTAAGAAATAACTGAAATAGAGAAAAAAACCACATTGCCCTTATAAGTACAAAAACAATAAAAATCTTTCCTGCAACCTGGCTCCCATAGCTCCAGAAAAAACGCTGCCAGCTGCCGAGGGAGGAGAGCAGTTCAACAGCTCTGGCTAGCTGCAGCACCTTCGAACCCGCAGGGAAGGCAGGCACAAAGGCGCAGTAAGTGGACTCACATGGCAGTGGCAGCCAACAGCCGTTAACTCAACAGGACAGAAACCATGCCTGGTATAGACAGCCAGTCAACTTCCTGGGGCTGGTGAGGTCATGGGCCTTAGAGAGGAATCCACCGCCGCCACTTTGCTAGGCCAGCATAATTACTTCACTCTACATTCTATTTTTATACCACAGGTAAGTGCAGCTCCCACCCCTCATCAAAGAGGCCTCTTTCCAGCAAATGACAAGTGGACACAATGCAGACAGAGATCAGCAGAGCATGGGGAGCCCGGCCCCAATGGGTCTCCTGGATCTGCGGCAGAAGAGGTGGAAAGAGCCTGAGACCGGCTCTAGGAATGGGTGCATAAACGACCGGAACAATGCCAGTATCAGTGGACATGGGTGGGGGCGGTCGTCCATCCTGGACAACCAAAGGCAGCTAATGACTTCTGGGAGAATGGTAATTAGCCTCTCCCAGAGATGAGCCCCTTATTGGTTGTCCAATGCAAAGTGGTTACTGTGAAACCACACGCGTACAAACAACAAAAACAGTCTCAGCCGGTTGTATTTCTATCTATTCGTGCATGCCCTTAGATGTGTGTGTGTGTGTGTGTGTGTGTGTGTGTGTGTGTGTGTGTAAAAATAATAACCAAAGAAAAGAAAGACTATCAATTTGAAGGGGAACACAGAGGGGCACAAGGAAGGGTAACTGGGAGGGCTGGATGAGGAAAAGGGAGGGCAAAAAGTGATGTAACTCCAGTTAAAAACATATTTAAAGTCGGACGGTGGTGGTGCACACCTTTAATCCCAGCACTCAGGAGGCAGAGGCAAGCAGATCTCTGAGTTCAAGGCAAGACTGGTCTACAAAGTAAGTTCCAGAACAACCAGAGCTGTTACACAGAGAAACCCTGTCTCAAAAAAACAAAAAACAAACAACAACAGGAAAAAAGAGTTAGAATGGGGGTCTGGCCCAGTTCAACAGGACATTTGCCACTGAGCTCAGTGACCTGAGTTTGATCTCAGGACCCACATGGTAGAAAGAGAAAGACAAATCCCATGAGTTCCCCTTTGACCTCCATACACATAGAAGAATGCCACACACTAAGTAAACGCAGAAATTAAAATGGTCCATGCCTGTAATCACAAGTCCCAAAAAGCAGAGGCAGAAGGGATACTGCTGGTATGGGCAGTACAGCAAGACTCTGACTCAAAAAATCAAGTATTTAATCAATTGCTTTAATTATTCAATTAAAATAAAATTCAGAGTGTATGGGAACCCATTTAAATGAAAATGCCTGTCAAGTGATAGACACTGAAGTAAATGACTGAGAAAATGTCTTAATGAATCTGTATCAGATCTATATCCTATTAAGTAAAGCAAAATTATAAAGTCAGACACAATGGTGACACACTTACAATCTCATCTCTTAGAAACAGACTTTGACCCTGTCTCAAGAAAAAAACTAATAATGTGCATAGATAACAGAATACTAAGCAAGATGTAAAATCACCCTGCACTATAACTGCATCTATCTATAGCATATGCAGAGATGACTATAAGTAAGTAGAAATGAACAAATGCGCAGACGAAGGCAGTGATGAGATTATACAGAATTATTTCATTTTTAATGTCTATTGTTGCTATAGATCAGGTTTATAATAAAGGTCAAGATAAAGCGAACAGTCTGAGTTTCTCATTTCTGCATAATAATGAGCACACTGGGTGAAAGTATCTAAAAGATGGCGACCAGAATGGTCAACAGAGAATTCACAGAACTCTTATAGTAGTACTATTTAGATCAAATTAATGAACAACCTTGATATATGTACCCCTGTCAAACTATATAAGTACAAATTGAGCTTAGATAAACTGCAGAATTTCAAAAACAATGTTTAAATAGTAATGATAAGACTTTAATAATATGTCAGGTTACTAACAGCACTAGAGCACAGAGGAGATTCTGCTCACCAATTTCAATGTTATTTATTTAATTTTTTAATAAAAAAAGACCACACTTTTTGGTATCAATAGATGAATCTGCTGTTATCAACAGTCTTAGAAACACTTCGGTGGGCCAAGTATGTAGCTCAGTGGTAGACCATTTGTCTGGCATGCACAATCCTTAGATTGGATTCCCAGGGCAACAAAACAAAAGTAAAAATTTCTTTAGTGAAGGTCAAATCCTTCAAAGATAAATCGTGCCTAGACTCTTGCTTCCTCTCACTCCAGTCAGTCTCTCTTGAAACCCTCAAGACTGACCTTCCTATAAACAAACTTCAGGAGGGATAAAGAACACCAGAATGGCGACCCAGTAACCTAAAATAGATAGTGACTAATTTTTAACATGTAGCATATGTCTTCTGTGCACCAATACACTGCATTTGCACTCTGGCACAACTCTGTGACACAGGAGTTCTATTTTGTTGTTGTTACTGTTTCTCTGTCCATGACAAGGTCTTATAGGCCAGGCAGGCCTCATACTGACTACGTAGCTAAGGATTACCTTGAACTACTGATACCCTGCCTGTACCTCCCTAGTGCTGTGAAATAGGCATGCTTACTTCAGTTTAAATATAATGAGACAAAGCACAAGAGATTAAGAGAGTTGTTCAAGCTCACAGAACTAGAAATTGACAAGAATGACCCACAACTGACCAACAGCAAAGCTTTTATTCTGCTCCCACACACCATATTGCCTTGACTCCTAGAAATCGGAGCGAAGCATAGGACTAGGAGGAAGACAGTCAGAAAAGCATTATTTGCTGGTATAAAAGGCTGGGGCTGTGGTTCAGTGGTAAAGCCTCGCCTAGACTGCCTGAGGACCTATTTAATCCTTAGTACAGAAGAAAAACAGGATGGAGCTGTTTACACTAGTTAATTTAGGTTTGCCTTATAGACATTTCCATTGAACCAGATGAAAGAAAGAGTTTATAAGTGGGAAATTTTTACCAGGACTGCCACCACCATACCAATAATGTATATGATAAACATAAACAGAGGTAGGCTGGAGAGACGGCTCAGCAGTTAGGAAGACCCAAGTGCCATTCACAGCACCTACATGGTGGTTCACAACCATCCCAAACTTCAGTTCCAGAGGATCGAATGCCATCCTCTGACCTTCAAGGGCATAAAGCACACACACGGTAGACATACATTCAGGCAATGCATAAATAAATGAATAAATCTAATTTTCAAAACAATTTAATATTCAAAAAATACTTGTTATTTTATTTAAAAAAAAAATTAAACAAAGGTAAAAGACCAACAGTAGGGCTCAGGCTATAGCTCAGTGGTGGAAAATGTGCCTAACATATGTAAGGCCTTTAGTTCAATGTCCTGAAAACATGTGCTGAGATTAGAGTGCGGAACTTAGACCTGCAATCAAGAGTTCCTAAGTGAGGGATGAACACTGCTTAATAGTGTAGAAAAGAGTCCAGAAAAAGAACCAGCACAGAACTAATTCTACACTAGAAGGCTCCAACAGGATCATCAGTGAATCAGAAAGGAGAATGAAAATTGCAGGGTAAGAGCTGGGACAAAGCTGAGAAATGTAAACCAGAAAGGGTGGGAAGAGAAGAGAGTGTTTGAAAACATTGGAAATATTGAAACATATGGTGAATTGTGAGACAGTTTGAGCTATGGCATGATTATATAAATTCCTGCTGCAAAATCTGGTGGCAGATTGGAGGCATGTGTTCCAAAACAATTCCATAAGATTTCCTATTGAAGTTGAAAAAAAAAAATGAGTAACAAGGGTTTTGTGTTCTTAACAGTATCTGAGGAGATTTTAATTTAACTTTTCAAATGAAAGCAGCTGGTTTCTCTTAACCTCAAATATTTCAGGATACTTAGTAAGTATAACATATAAACTCACTGGATTGTTTATTCCATATAAATTTCCCTTGTAAGAGCACCCACTACTACAGGGAATAGGGGACTGGAGGCTGGGGCTGGAGACTGACCTAGGGCCTCGCACACACTAGTCAAGCACTTGAACTATATAACCCCAGCCCTCTTTTTCTTTATTTTGAGACAAAGTCTAAGTTGCCGAAACTGTCCTTCACCTCACTATGCAGCCCAGGCTGGCCTTGAATCTGCAATACTCCTGCCTCAGTTTCCAAAGGAGCACAGATTACCATCCTGTACCACTAGACCCATCTTAAATTACAGTATTAAGAAGATATTCTGCACAAACTCACAAGACAAACCCAGGGTAGGGAAGCAGAATACAGAACAGTGATTGTACCAGGAGAAATCACCAGTAAGAATTCTCACACAAGGAGACTGTGACACTAATTCAACAGGATTTCTTGACATATTACAACAGGCCCTTTTTATAAATACCTTCCATTATTATTTCAAAGTTTCTCCCTGTAGATCAAACAAACCAGGGAGATCATCCAAACTTCTAAATATAGTATAGAAGAATAGTGATTCTAAAATTTTAACAGCTAATACAGTAATATAAAATCAATATGTAAACCCAATAAGTTAAAAATCAATCTTTTTCCCAAATAAACTACATATAGATGGTTGTGTTTACCACATAACAAGAGTTGCATTTACATAGTCAGTCTACGAATTCAGAAACCAGTTTGGAAAGCATTGAATTAACCTCTTTAATGGGGTCATGTTTTGTTCTTCAAAACTGTGTCAAGCTTTTCCTGATTTCTTCCTCATTAAAATAACAACTCACAAATTTTCTGGTATCCAGTAATTCCCTTTAACTGTAAGACACTGGGCAAGCTTACACATCATGGTCATATAAATACTACTGTTTCCCGTAGGGCCAGAAACTCCTGTGCCTCAGACAAAAACAACAGTGCACTCTAAACTCCAGCTAGTTAGCATAAGCCTTCCAGGGGACCAAGTTAATCCACACCAAGCAGGTTACAAATTCCCACAACCCACCTCGACAGATTATACTAAAGAATGTCATTAGTTTATTCTCTCAGTAATTCTTATCCATCTGCATGAAGGTGATTCGATATAATATAGATTGGTTTATCAAAACAGGGTTTCTCTGTGTAACAGCTCTGGCTGTCCTGGAACTCACTTTATAAACCAGGCCGGCCTTGAACTTACAGAGATCCGCCTGTCTCTGCCTCCCAAGTGATTCAATATTTTTAAAATTAGTATCTCTATACTGATGTTGCATGCAAGAATGGTTACAACTGATCCCACACATCAGCTTCTCCTTCTACCACTTTATCCCTTCTCTGCATCCTCCAACTTCCTAGTAAGAGAGAAACATTAGCCTTTCCACAAAAGACAGCATAGTTTTTCACAGTCCATCTTTTGGACATGTTTAAAATGCCCCTATTCTACATATACTAAATACTTTCCTGTAAGGCCAGCCTGAATGTTCTCTTTGGTTATAAAGCCTCCTTTAAATAGTCAATGTTCATACATACTCACCCCTCTCCTGCATCAGCTCAACATGACTATTTTAAAGCAGCCATTATTGTATTTTACTTTTTTGAGGCAGAGTTTCACTATACATCCAAGCTATCCTCAAGCCCAAGATCCTTCTGCCTCTGCCTCCTGAGTGCTAAGATACAGTGTGAGAGCTGCTTAATAATTTGCTTGTCTGACTCCTTCCCACTAGATGGTAAGCACTTTGAGTATGGAGACTATATCCAATTCCAGTTTCCCAAATTAGTGCAGTGGCTGGTTTATAGCAGGTACTCACAATACATTTGTTTAAACAAAAATCTGAATGAATAGCTAACCCAAAACAGTCTTTTGCTGCCCACACTGTATACTACTCTGAGAATATTTTAGATGTTCCTTAACTGTGTATAAAGAGACAGTTTTTTGTTTTAAGAAGAGAACATGCACTGCTTGTTAATTGGCACCATGTAAAATCTCTCCCTGACCATCCACCCGATCACTTCACATAATCTAACTGTTGCTTTGATCACAATTGGGTTATTCTACATATATCTGTAAAGTATTTTGAAGTTTTTCTCTGCATATATCTCTAACATATAAAGCAATTGTTATCTTCAGCAGCAGCAACACCTAATATTAAAATGTCCCTAGAGGGCCTGTGAGATGATCGGCCTGAGACATGAGTGTAGTCCTGGAAACCACACGGTGGAAGGAAAGCACTGACCACCAAAGTGGTCCCTGGCCTCCACATGGGTGCTGCGGCATGTGTATGCCCACACACATACACTCACAATAAATAAATACATGTGTAGAGATGTCCATATAGGAACATAAATTGTCAGGTTTTACTTTCATTTTTCTGCCCTCTGTTCTTCCATCTTTCTTGCTTTCTTCTTTTTTCTTTAATTGACTTTTGAGACAGGATTAATGATTAGCAAAACTCATTCATGACAGAAGTCCAAAATGGGTCATTTTAATTTCAAAAACAAAAATATATTTGTAAGACAAACTGCTAGATGGTATTATTAATAAAAATCCTGCAGCCAGATATTAGGGTGAAAAACTGAGAGATCAGAGGAATAGGACAAGCCACAGCCAACCTCACCTCACCCACACCTCAATCTCCAAAGATACCTACTTCCTGTATACCCACGCCTATATGCCTTTCAGTTCTGCCATCTCATTTCCTCTCTCTGCCCAGCTACATTACTTTCTGTCTGTCTGTACAAACCTCCAGACCTCTATGGTTAGTGCTGGGATTAAAGGTATGTACCACCATGCCTGGCTCTGTTCGCAGTGTGGCCTTGAACTCACAGAGATCCAGATGGATTTCTGCCTCCCGAATGCTAGGATTAAAGGCGTGTGTTACCACTGCCTGACTTCTATGTTTACTGTAGTGGCTGGCTTTTTCAACTCTGATCCTCAGATAAGCTTTATTAGGGTACACAATATATTGGGGGCCACAATAGATCACCACATATATTTAACATAATTTTATTAAGCAAATCAGCAAAGACTTGCTTATAAAATCAGCTTATAAAAAATGTATTTAATGTATTTAATGAATCATGAGTATAATGTGACTCCTCAAGTATTTACTGAAATAAAAGTTAAAATCTCTATTTAAGTGCTGTATTTTTCAAATTTGGATTCCTGTGTCCCAAATAATCCTATACAGATAATAAAAACACTTCCTCAAAGTAAATAAATGCCGTATTGCATGAAAAAGTTATCACATACAACAATGAAAGCAAGTGACCAATGCTAACTAACATCTTACTACAAGAGACTTTAACTTTTGTTGTAAGTGGAAAAAAAACAAAACCCTACAACAAAACACAATAATAGGGCCTCTCAACTACCGCTCTGCACAGAAACTTACATTATACTTTAAATCAATGGATGAAAACAAAGAAAGAGTGAATGAATACTTCCAATGATCAATAATCATAACAGCATATGAGAATATACAAAGAAAACACCAAGTAAAAATATTACTGAAATTTTCAGCCAGGGTTAGTGGTTGGTGTACCTCCTGAGTCTCAGCACTTAGGAGTCAGAGACAGACAGATTTATGTGAGTTAGAGGCCATCCAGGTCTACAGAGTGAGTTCTAGGCCAAGCTGTGAATACACAGAGAAAGCCTATCTCAAAAAAAAAAAATCCTAAAATTTTCATTGCAGAAAATAACCTAATCTACAGATAGTAACAGTATTTAGTTAATAACTAAGGTTATAGGGCCTTAAGAGAAATGACTTTAAAAGTTATTTGTCTTACAAAGCTATATCAAAAACAAAAAAATATGCAAATAGATAAACTAAGATTTTGAAATAGTCATTGAAATATTATGTAAATCTTCAATGATAAGAAAATAGAAAACTTCTACCACCTTTCTGAAAATTCTGAAATTCAAGTAAAACAATTTTATATTTTCAGAGAAATTCTTAGAAAACTTTTATAAATAGTAATTTAATGTAAAATAATGCTATCAAATTCGAGAATCTAATCAGTTCCTAATGACTACAACTTCCATTGGTACCTTTTACAGCTTTGGGCTTTATACAAAGAAATAGGATCAAGACTGCATTATTTTGTTCCATATCTCAGTTTATTGTCTACTCAAAGGAAATTACCTTCAAGTTAATAGGTAAAAATGTTGTAACGATTTCTACCTTACATATTTGTTAGAAGGTATCTACTGACTTCAAAATCTAAGCTCAGTGTTGTCCAATGGCAGATAGATGTGTGCTTGGCATGCACAAGGCCTAGAGGCTCAATCCCCAGTATCATAACAGAAAAAGGAAGAGGGAGGGGGAAAGGAGGGATGAAGAGGGTAGGGGAGGAGCAGGAGAAAGAGGGGGCTTAACCAGAGCTTTTAAAACTTGAATGAACAAGCATGATCTAGCTGGGGAGGTGGATCAACGGGTAAAGTGTTTGCCACAGCTAACTTGTCTATCAATCAATGAGCTCCAAAATAAGGTAGAGAGTAACTGACCTCCGTATACACACACATGAACAAAAGAGTCCATGAAATATGTTAATGGGTACGGTAAAGTTTATAAACTCAAAGCAACAATTCAGTTTCAGAAAAATGAGATTAATTTGTCAATGATAGTGTTATTCTAAAGGAAAATTAAGACTAGACGAGCACTGTATATAGCTGAGGGATGATATCAACATTAATCCTTAAATTAAATTCTTAAAATATCCATATATATATATATATATATATATATATATATATATATATATATATAACATCCATTTATGTTACTGGAAGAAATTTCAACATTACATCCATCAATGAAAACCAAATGTCAAAAACTTTTACTATCTATGAAGTAAAACTTGAAGATAAATTATCAAAATCCTAATAGGACAAAATGAATTCCCATCAATCTTTTGCAAAAAGATTAAGGGTTTTCCTGCAGGTTTTACAAACTGCCTGTATAGACTTTCTTATAAGTGGTAACCAACAGGAACCTGAAGAGATCATCAAAAGAAATTCTTGGAAATATATGTATCTGTTTCAAAAACAGACAAATAAGACTAGAGGTATACTCTTGGAACTCAGCTTACCATGCCCTTTTAGATATCGAAAAGATTTGATTTTTAAAATGTTTACAATTTGATATTACTATCTTCCATAATACCCTGCATTTTTGCTCATAGCTGAAATACAAAAATGTGATTTTTTTACCTAGTCCATATTATTCAATAAAACTACAAACCTTTTTTCCTATATATGGCATGACATGAAAAAGGTTTGAGAGCCCTTACATAACCTAAGGAAGCATAACTATCAGTAGAAAGGGGAAAATGAAGATTTTATTTGCATACTAAGACCTCTGTACTTTTTAATGGGCTTTGTCATACAAACGACTAGAATAATTAAGCTTTATTGACCTAAGGCATCTATAATACATAATGAATAATTTCATGTGAATCTAGAGTAGTACTAATTATGTATCCATTCCTAAGACAATAGCTACTTATTATTTTATGTGTTTCATAGTTCTGAAGCAGGAATTTCAGTTAAATAATGCATGCAGATGGCATTGATACTTTACGCAAAGAGTTCTACGATCTGATTTTGTATACGTAATCTGATATCATCAATAAAGACTACAGTGTTGGTCTTCCATAATGCACCTACAACAGCAAAACAAACATGTCACTTCTTCCCTTTAAATATTCTTTTACCTGTACAGTGTCACTTTAACCCCATAATTGCCTTTACTGTGACTCCAAAATACAAAAATCTCTGGAAAACAAAACTCTCTTTTAAGAAAATCCTTGACTTGTATGTAAATGTTCATCCATTTCACTGGAGATAAATTAGTATGGATGTTGCTGTCCTATCTCTACTAAGAATAACAAGTTACATGGTCTACACATCTTTGCATTTCTAAAGTCCAAATTATGTGACTCCTAGAATATATTGACATCAAATTTTCAGTTTAGGGATCATAGACTTTTGCTTTTATCATTTTATAAATTTTAGAAAGCTTAATTGATTTGTTCAAGACAAAATGTTAGTTATGTAAACGATAAAGCTGAAATTCTAATAGAAATATCTAAGTTTTATTTTTCTATGTCTACCTAAGACTGACCAAAACTGAAAACAGCTTCTTTGATATCAAGCAATTTCATTTTCCAGGGCTGAAAGACAGCTCAGTAGCTCAGCGAGTGAACTGCTTGCTCTGCATGCGTGAGAGTGTGAGTTCAGATCCCCCCAATCCACAGAGCCAGACACGGCCTGCATCAGGACAGAGGTGGGGACAAGAGAATTTCTGTACGCATGAGAGACAGCCAGACTGTCTTCTGAAATGTTCTTACAGATGAGAACCTGTCTCAAGGTGGAAGGAGCTGGTAAACACTGGAGGCTGTCCTCTGACCTCATGCATGCATGGTATAGCCGTGCACACATACAGAAACATGCACACACATATCACACACACACAGAGAGAGAGGGATTTAAAGACTTCCTGTTTTCTATACTAGCTTGTATAGCATCAATTAATACAGATTTCCAAACTGTTTAATTTGTATCGAACCTTCACGAACCTTTCCGGCTGCTTGTTTCTTCTGCCAGCCACTGTTCTAAGCACCGGCTAGGCTTACTGTATGGTAGTTTAACTGTACAGATCCAGAAGACAGGCACACCTTTCCATGTCAATGCCATTTTTATAAAATTGTAAAAACTACAAAACCAGACAAAATTTTTAAGGGAAATTATAAGTAATTACCCTAGATACTGCCAATTTTTACAGTATCAATTCTATCAATACAGGGATATTTCCTGTTCTTCTTCCATGTAATAGGATTCCTCTTCTCTACCTTGACTTAGGTGTGATCATATAACCTGCTTTGGTCAGCAAAATGTAAGCAGAAGTTATGTATGTACATCTGAGAGGAAACTTTAGGAGACAACTTGCAATTCAACACAGGTCCCTTTTGTTCGGCTCACATCATTACAGAGAGTGTGTATACAGAATAGCCTATGCACTCAATAATGACAGACTAAAGAGCCCCAGTGGCCGAGAAAAAGAATCATGTAGCATGAAAAATAAATCAATGCTGCTTTAACATAAGGGTGTTTGAGGACGGCACAGTCTACAGCACAGTCAGCCTATTAAAATGTACCACTGCCTCTCAGCTCCGAATCTACCTTTCTTTACACAGCTTCTCCGACACTCTCCTTTGCCAACGGCACACTGCTCAGCCTTGTCAGTAGAGGGAGCCACGGTGACATCAAACGAAGAAAGGGTGTCTCTCTGAGGCTGTGCAGCTTTTGTTTACATAGCTGCCTGGAGCTTAGGAATACCCAGTGGGATTAGACCTCCTTGTATGCTTCACCAGCACCTCACAGGAGATCCTTCCAGCAAAGTGAGTGGCACTCCCACCAACAACTTCTTAGCAAGTCTGACTGACATTCCAATAAGCCTCCCAAAGAGTCCCTTGAGGAACACAGCCAGCCTCTCCACCAAGTCACCCAGTCTCTGCAGATGACTTCCTGCTTTCCTAACGACAAACTTTTTGGTTTGCCCTAGTCTAGCACACACGAGCACAGTGGGCCAGCGCTACAGCTCCACAGTGGCCGAGTCTCAGCCTCAGACACAGAGGAAGGTGCTTCTTCCATTGTTGTTGTTGTTGTTGTTTTGTCTTGTTTTTTATTGTTAATAGCCCCTCTATATTAATGTATTCCTGTTCAAAATACTGTTATCACCTCCGTGTTCTGACTAGACTCTGAACTTTAGTCTGCTCTAACATATACAACATAAGCTGTAATATGAATGTATGTTAGTGTTTGGGGATTATTTGTTCTACTTTATTTCACTGCTAATGTCCATGACTGTCAAATGGACTGATCATACTCTAAACATGTCTATGTAGCTGAACTCAGTTCATACACAGTACATCTTTCATTTAAACACACTCTTTGCTAATAATTACAAAAAACAAATAATACATAAATATATACTTTATTTTAAGAAAAGGATGACTCCTCACAAAATACGTCAAAATATGTAATGCCCGGACTAATGCAATCATCTGTTTCCCAGCTTGAGGCTCTCCTCTGCAGGCTGTGGAGACTTCAGGACAGGCGTTCCAAAGCTATTCCTGCATTCTTCTGACTCTGGTTCATCTGTCCCCTCTGCCTCCTGCTCCCCACCATGTGCAGGGCCAACACCAGGTGCTACTGGCACCACTGACCAAGACAAGAGGCTCTGCCTCATCCACAGCCTCCGATCCTCTGCAATTGTAAGTGAAAATCAATCCTTCCTCCCTTAGGTAGCTTCTGTTAGGTACTTAGTCACAGCGGTAGGGGAAGCAGTTAACACACACGAAAAGGAAAACCATATTGTAATGAAAAGTTTAAATACAAATCTTTATTTGCATTGCAATATAAAATACAGGCTGAGCCTTTAACATAACCTTCATATAATGAAAATACAATAGTTGGTAACACATCAATGACTCTACTTAAAATGATCTCACACTCTACAAAAATACAATTATTGGGCTGAAAGGATGGCTCAACAGTTAAGAGCACTAGCTGCTCTTCTTGAGGATCTGGGTTCAACTCCCAGCAACTACATGGCAGCTCACAACTGTCTGTAACTGCAGTTCCAGAGGATATGACACCCTCCACACAGACACACATGCATGTGCATAAATGTACAACAATGTACATAAAATACAAATAAATAAGTCATAAAAATACAATTATTGACTAAAATACCTACTTAGGAAGAGTACTTAATCTTTATACTCAGAACACCAAACAATTCATACTGCTTATCTTCAACTCCCCCACCCCATCTCTAGTTAGACTAACTTTTTGGCAGGGAGACCATCTCACTACGTAGCTAGCCCTGGCTCAATGTGAGGTGTAGCCTTAAAACTCAACATGTAGGCGAGAGGAGGGAAGAGGAGAGTTGGTATGTAAAATTTTATTAAAATTAATTTTAAAAACTTAACATGTAGATTGTGTGAAGACTAACATTTTAACTCAGAAAGAAACTCCTAAGTAAATAAAAAAGTGAAAATCATATTGGTATTAATTTGAGAATGATATACTATTATAAACCCAAGAAAAAAGTACACTATAGAACATTATTTCATAATGTAATCTCTGTCTTAGTTAGGGTTTCTATTTCTGCTAGGAAACACCATGACCAAAAAGCAAGTTGAGAGGAAAGGGTTTATTTGGCTTACACTTCCACATCACTGTTCATCATCAAAGGAAGTCAGGACAGGAACTCAAACAGGGCAGGAACCTGAAGGCAGGAGCTGATGCAGAGGGCATGGATGGGTGCTGCTTACTAGCTTGCTCAGCCTGCTTTCTCATTGAACCCAGGACCAGCAGCCCAGGACTGTACTACCTACAATGGGCTGGGCTCTCCCCATCAATCATCAATTAAGAAAATGCCCTACAGGTTTGCCCACAGCCTAATCTTATAGAGGCATTTTCTCAAATGATGCTCAATACTCTCAGATGACTCTAATTTGTGTCAAGTTGACTTAAAACTATCCAGCATAATCTCATTCTGAAATTTGTCTCAGGATACAAAAGACATTTTAAAAACTAAAAATAAAATTGTGTACTTTATAATATTATATATATATATATATATATATATATATATATATATATATCTCATAGCAAAGGGACTGGAGAGATGGTTCAGTGGTTAAGAGCATTTGCCCCTCTAGCAGAGGACCCAAACTTTCTAAGCCCACAGGGCAGCTCACAGCCAACTGTAACTTCAGTTCCAAGGGATCAATAACCTCTTCCGGCTTTCATGAATAACAACACACAACCATGGTGCATATACACACAGGCAGGCAAAACACTCATAAAATAAAATTAAGAGTGTGTGTGTGTGTCCAAATTTATTTCCACTGGTGCTCAACAGAGAAACAAGGAGACTGACTCCTACCTAATAAAAATTGTTCTGTACTAATCCCAGGAATATGTGAACATGGTTCCTTTTGTGGCAAAAGGAAATTTAAAAATGTAGTTAAGAGAAGAAGATAATATCTGGAATATCTGATATAGGCAAGCACAATCTAATCACAATAATCCTTGGACAAGAAAAGTCTTCCTCATCTGAGCAGAAAGAGATGAGAGAATAAAAGAACCATGAGAGTCGTGACATCTTACGAAGAATACAGTCAGCACCTACTGTTGGTTCTGAAACAGGGCAGCATGCAAGAGACCTCCAAAAGGCAAGGATACTCCTTAGACAATTGCCAAGGAGGAAGTGGGAATCTTAATTCTATAAACAAAAATCGAAGGTGTATGCCCACACATACGCGTGTGTGCGCACGTATACACACACACACACACACACACACACACACACACACCGGTTTGGGCGACTGAAATGAGCAAGTAGATAGAGCTTCCAGAGAAAATGCACCCCTGCCTTCGTCTTCACTTTAACCCAATAAGACTGCGTGAGGTTTCTAACCTGCAGAACTGTACAATAATAAATGTGTGTTCTTTCAAGCCACTAGGGAGGAATACTGTTTAACTTTGGAAGATCTAAGACTTTAATCATGAGTATAACACCATCCTTGCAATAGCTGTTGAAAGTATTTGATGATAACAATTTCTATAGCTGTCAATGTTTTCTTCATAACTAATATATTTATTTTAAAAAACATGGTGTACATGATATTTCAGAAATTTTTTAGAGCTTTGCAAGTACAAACTCAATTCCAAAACAGCTTCTGAAGTGCATATTATTCCCATTTTACAAATAGACACACAGAGGTAAACCAAGCAACAGTGTAGACCCAGGCTGTCTGACTCCAGAGTCCAAGCACTTCTGTTCTTTCTGCTTTTGAAATGACAATGTGAGGGGAGGGAAATACATTTCAGTCAAAAAGATCTAGATACAGGGGACAGTGAGTTGCCTCAGCAGTTAAGGAGGACTTCCTCCAGAATCCTGAGGACTGGAGTTCGAATCCTGGCACCTAGAGAACAAGCCAGGCACCCCAGCAAATGTCTAAAACTCCAACCAACCCTGAGGACAGCAGAGGGAAGGGTCACTGGAGCCTGCTGGCTTCCAAGCCTAGCCTAAGTGTGAACCTCAGATTCAAAGAGAGGCCCTGCCTCCAATAGGAAAGAGGGACAGAAGAGACACCTGCTGCCCTCTCTGGGTCTCTATGCGCAGTACAGACACAGATTCATGTGCATACGCTCTCACAGTCTTTGACAGACACACGCATTAGTAAATAAACAAGTGTTTGTTAAAGTATCTAGATACAAACCTGTGTTCTATACTTACAAGGTTCTGTGACCTGAAACCTAGTGTATAATAAATACTGAACGAATATAATTCAACTCCTACAAGCCCACCAATACAGTCAAAGCCAAACAAAACTTAATGGAAGACAAGTTCAAAATAAAAACTGAACACCTGGGGCTGCAGAGATAACTCAATGATTAAGAGGATTGGACAGTCTTCCAGAGAACACAAGTTCAATTCCTAGCACCCACCTGGTGGCTCAAAACCATCTGTAACTCCAGTTCCAGGGGCTCAGACATACTCTTCTGACCTCTTCAGGCACCAGGCACTCATGTTATACACAGACATACATGCAGGCAAAACACCCATGTACATAAAATAATTTTTAAGACACGGAAGAATGTTAAGGATTTTAAAATATATTTGTCTGTGTCTTAAAGAGCTAAAGCATTATTAGAGTTTGAGTCAGAAGAGGTAAACATGAAAAATAAACCTATTTAGACATGAACTATAATTTAGAAATAAATAAGCAAATCACATTAAAACTTCAAGACAGGGACCATGAAGATGACAAAAAGACAGATTTCAAAGATATTTGAAAAATATGACTAAAAAATATTTAGTAATTGGTTATATTAGTGGCTGAAAGAATAGAAGGAAATCAAAATGATCCTTCCACCTCCAAGTCTTACTTAAAAAATGTTTAAATGTGCCTGGCACTTCCCTGAACATAAAAATAAATTGTTTAATTAAAAATATTAAAATTTAGTCCACAGATTCAAATAACTTAATTGCTCTAAGGGAAACAAAGGTTAGTAACTACTACTGAATATCAGAAACATAGAAAAACACAAAACACTGTGTAAGCTGAAAGGAAAGACTCTGTATCAGAGCAACGGAGCTGCACAGGTTGTTACCCTTCATCAGGTAAGGAGTCAGGTTACCCACATAACAGAGTCCAGAATGCAATGACTAAAGAGACCAAGAAGATTATCACGGTTATGTCACTGGTACATGGAGTGAAGGAGACTCTAAATACCCACAATTGTGACCCATTATTCACATTCATTAACTTTTGGTAAACAATGGGGTATCAACCCAGGCTCTACCAGGAAAGAAACACTATACTGAAACTGAGAAACCAGGAGTGTTGTATAAGGACAGTTTACAGATGTGGGGCAGGGATTAAGGAAACCAATGAGGGGCGGAGGTGAGCCTGGACAGCAATGCTGGAAAGCATTTTCAAAGCCAAAGGAGAAAACATGTGTGGACAGACTACCTGTGGACTGAGTACAAAGATAAAGCTACCCGGCTGGGCGGTGTTGGAGCACGCCTTTAATCCCAGCACTCAGGAGGCAGAGGCAGGTGGATCTCTGTGAGTCTGAGGCCAGCCTGGTCTACAGAGCGAGTTCCAGGACAGCCAAGGCTACACAGAGAAACCCTGTCTCGAAAAACCAAAGGGGAAAAAAAAAAAGATAAAGCTACCCACAAACACGTGGTATGGAAGAAGACTATGAACAAATATGCCCACATTCTCTTCTATCATTCTACTCTGCCCGTATTCCACATTGACAAAACCTAAATGAAGTTTGAGAATAAGGGAGCCATTTGATACAAACCACATAAATTAGCTTCCAAAAGTATGCCACATAGTGAAGGAAAGTGGAATAGATGGAAGAAATATGTAACAAGCATTGATTCCAATAACATTCAACTGTATGCCCTTAATGTCTGCTGCAATTAACTTCCAGTTCCTATCAAGCTTCCTTACCTTCAGTTTGGAAACAGAATTCAACCATTAGCATTAAACCTGGTGAACTTTTAATATGAGGTTTCAATACATTCTAAAACCAATCTTTAGAGGTATGTATTTCTGACTTCTCATCAAGTCTCTGTGTTGTATATGCTTCTAAAGCAAAACACCTGTCAAGACCTAACACATGAACTATCAACTATAATTCTCCGTTAGATTAAATTGGAGATCAAATGCTTATGTTTCACAAATTCGTATCTTAAAGTCTACTTCCTGGATGTCATGATAATAGGAGGTGGAGCACTTGACAAGATTTTATGGGTAGAGCCTCCACTAAGATCAGTGGCCCTATTTGGAAAAGAAAAAGAAAAGGCACTCCAGAGCTCCTGTGCCCTCAGGCCATGTGAGAGCACACCAAGAGGACCTGGGCCGACAATGACTACATCACTGCCTTGACTTTAGACTTTCGCAGAAACCTGTGAAAAACTAAACAGAAATGAATTTATTTTTCATACATTTCTGTTGATTATCAGCCACCCAGTTTATTATGATTATATCTACCCAGACAAACAAGGACAGAGTTCAGTATAGTAATTACCAAGTAAGTGAAACAGACCCTTCTTTAGAAATTTTGTTCACTAATCCTATGACTGAATTAAGACTTGGCTTAGACCAGACAATTAGTGAAGAGCTATCAGCCTACGGTAATAGAGTTTGGTACCAGGAGGCCGGGGAGGAGGTTCCTTTCTTAAGGCTTCCAGTGCAGGAGCACACACCAACCATCCTAGCACTCAGGAAGTAGAGGCAGAAGGACCAGAAGCTCAAGGTTAATCTCAGCTACACACCAAGTCCAAGGCCAGCCTAGAATACATAAGACCCTTCAGCAAATAAACAAACAAACAAACAAACAAATATATAAATGGAAGTACTTCTGTAGCTAACTATTGCACAGTTATGAAATGCAAGCTTTTTCAAAGTTAAGTAACAAAAAGTTATGGTGGCATGCACTTTTAATCCCAACATTTGGGAGGCAGAGGCAGATGGATCTCTATAAATTCAAGGCCAGTCTGGTCTTAAAAATTAACTCCAGGCCAGCCAGGGTTACACAGTAAAACCTTGACTCAACAAAAACAAAAAATAGAAAAAAAACTGAGAAAATTTGTATTAGCCAAATTTAGAAAAATGCTAATAGACATTCCAACAAAACAAGGTGATAATTACTCATAACAATAGTTACAACCCCCCAAACTGCAATGATCTAACATCCAAAGCCTATTTCTTACTCATTAAAAGCTAGTGGGAACAGAACGGTATAGTCATCCACTAAAACTCAGTGTCACATGAACCTATCCAGATGCAAGAAGAACTCATAAAGGGAGGCCAGAGCTAGGGGCCATGATGTACAGCAATAACTTTCTGAAAGAAAATATAGATCTTTGATGAACATGAACACCTTGCCATCTCCATAACAAAATTCATTTTTGACAGAACAAGCATTAATTAATTCTTTCAGGCTAAAGACAGCTTTTGGGTAACAGAAATTATGTGTGATAAAACAGGCTTTTCATCTACGCTCCTGGGAAACAAACTATTAGAAAAATCATAATAGACTTCTCACATGCCAACAAAACAAGATGGATGTGAGCATCATCTCCATCTGTCAACTAAATATCAAAGCGCCAAATACCACTCTGATTATTCTGCTACCTAACTACATTGCTTACTGTATTGTTTTTTCCCAGTCTTACAAGCCCAGAAGCCTAGTCACAGAATGCAGGAAACTGCCATGCTATTTTTCCCTTCCAGACAAACATAAGCTTAATTGGAAGGAAAAACTGTTAAAGGCAGATGTGAGTTGCTGTGTGGGAGACGAGAATCAAGCCTGAGTCTTCTGCAGGAACAGCAAGTAATCCTAACGCTGAGCCATCTCTCCAGCTCCCTAACTGGCCTCTTTGACAACTCTACTTCCGATCCTATTTCTGAAATTTACACCATAAAATCTAATGAGCTTCCTCTTCCTTTCATAATACACATTCTATAATTCTGCAATAATTCAGTAATCTAGTAAAAAGAGAAACAAACTTCATTAACTCCAACATTTCAGTTCTATAGCTAATTTCTTCTATTTTTCTAAAATTGACCCATATCTTCAAAATTCTCACAGAAGTATAAATATATACCTGACAGAAATTTATTCTAGTTAAACCTAACATATAAAACAAAGACAATGTCATAGTTTAAAATGCCCAAGTATTGAAACAAAGCCAGAGGGTGAGAAATTCCTGAGACTCTCTTATCAATGGGAATAAGGAATATTTCATAAAGAAAAGACCAGGAGTTTTGAAAGACCACATAGCAGCCAGGCTTGATGGCACACACCTTTTACCCCAGCACTCTGGAGGCAGAGACAGGTGGATCCCTGAGTTTGAGGCTAGCCTGGTCTACAGAGTTGAGTTCCAGGACAGCCAGAGCTACCCAGAGAAATCCTGTCTCAAAAAAAAGAAAGAAAGAAGGGAAGGAAGGAAAGAAGGAAGAAAGGAAGGAGGGAGGGGGGAGGGAGGGGGGAGGGAGGGAGGGAGAGAGAGAGAGAGAGAGAGAGAGAGAGGAGGGGAGGGGAAGAGGGGAGGGAGCAGAGGGAGGACAGGGAAGGGAAGGCAGGGAAGGGAAGATCTCTGGCAGAGAAGTTTCCATGATAAGATATAGCAGGGTTCTTTCCGATTAAGAATAGCTTCACGAAAAACAAAACAAAAAAAAAAAAAAAACAAAAAAAAAAAACAAAAAAAGAATAGCTTCACAGAGCCCTAACTGACCTCTCTCTCTCTCTCCACTTTTTTGTCTCCTCTTCTTCCTCCTCACTTTCGGTCAGTTTTTCTACTTCTCTATTTTCTACCCCGCCAAGACATTACAAGTTACAGAGTTACTTCTCTAACTCATATTCATTAGATAAAACTTAGAAAAACTAAAGCAATAAAAGAAGCTACTGTGGGGCTGCTCCATCAGAAAAACACCAGTCCTCGGACCGGCCAAGTCCAGAGCACTAACCATCACTGAGACGAGCAGTTTATATGGCAGTTTATATGGCAGTCGGTGAGCAAGCCCAGTGTCTCAAAAGGCAGCTTACCTGACTCTCACACACAGCTGTCCAATCCTGGAAATTCTGGATTCTAACTCTTTGAAAACTTTACCTTGGCTCTCTACTGTCTAATTTTATAATTTCACCATTTATCACCTGGATTACTGAAAGTCTGCTAACTGGTGCCCTTGCCTCTAGTTCTACACCTTCTCATTAATCATCACTGTAAGAGTATTTCCCAACAAAAGTCTAATTATATTGTGTCACTGGTTAAAATCCCTTCCGACTGCCATGCCGATGACACTCGTATCCTGAGAACTGACCCTTGGCCTCTCTTGTCTCCTCTAATAACTCATCTCCATCATAAGCACATGCTCTGCTCAACCGTTCCTTAACCATGCCCTATATGCTACACATCTGTTTACAATCGAAGAATTCTTTGGGTTAGGGAGACGTGAGAGGGTTTTTGCTTGGAATAGCTCCACTGGCCTGGATAACATCTACTCATCCTTTGGGACACAAGAGAAGTCATCTACTTCTCCATCTGCATATGTCCCCGAGGCACTGTACTCAGTGGCTGTCTAGCAATTACTATGCAGTATTTTAGGTGTAGTTCATCATTTTTCTTACACTGAATTCCCTAAGGGTTAGCTGACAGTGGTTAAAAGTATCTAGATACCCAGAGATCTCTGCATTTCATTGATCACCAGAGAACACTGAAGTCTAGGAGTGAAATCTCAAGATATTTTACCAGGATAAACTGGTACTTTGAAACAACGTCCAAGAAACAACAAACTATTTATACGATTAGTCTGGATGTTTTTTACTATGGTTATTATGTACTGAATACACCTTTACTGTATTTTTCATGACATTTTACATTATTTTGTTCTTTATATGAAATGGTTAGTCTCAGACGCTTTGCCTGTGAAAGGCATAAACTATTTCTACCCAATACATTTTGTGTGAGCCAAGTATAGTGGTACACACCTGTTAGGCCAGCACTCCCAGCACTCATGAAGCTGAAGAACAAAGGTCATGAGTTCAAGGCCAGCCTAGGTTACATATCAGCACTGGCTCAGCAAACAGAAGCACTGTATGAAGAAGATCTGATGACCTAAGTTTGTTCCCCAAAACACTTAAGATGGCAGAAAATAACCAACTCCCAAAGGTAGTTCTCTGACCCCCCACATGTGCACCATGGCATATGTGTACCTGTACTCAGACAGACATGCACAGACAATAAATGAATTAATTATTTCATATTTTTAAAGGCCTAAGGATACAACAATCTCTCAGCTATAGAGTGTCTGCCTAACACATACAATACCCTAGCTAGGTTCAATTCCTGAAGAAAAAAAAAGGCATTCTGTACATTCAGCTCTGCTACACACAATGGAAATTTATGAATGATCAAAAGAAAATTTTTAAAGCAAAATATTCCTTAATCCTAAGTTTCTTACATTTTAAAATGATATATCATTACAATTTTCTATTTTCTGGTGAAAATGGATAAGCTAAGTTTAAAAAGAATTGCAACTGTACAAATAAATAATTATAAAATATACAAGCTGCATTATGTATGTCAACTTCCAAGTAAATTAGGCATAAATTTTAAAACTAAATTTTATTTCAGAAATAAGTATACTATTACAAGGCAATCTTTTTTCTTTTAATTATTAGATTTAACTTTAAGTATTCTCTAAATAATAGTGTTTAGTCTATGAAAGTCAATAATCTAGCAGAGTAGGCAGACCATAAACTGGGAAACATAGAAGATGCTCTAATAAAGGAGAAAGAAGAAACCTGGTTAAAAGCATGGTCAGAGAAGGGGTCTCTAAACATGCATGTTTTCAGGGAAGGTCGGAAGGATAAGAAATACACGATCATACACACATTGAGCTTTCTGAGCAACAATTTGAAGATGGGCATTCTAAGTTCTAATAACCAGGCTTCAGACTCTTGTTTATAATAGGAATAATACAAATAAGTACATATTTGGTTCAATAACATAATGAAAAAGTAACCACAAAGGATAATCACAAAGTAGCCTACACAATTAGTCACTTATATTCCCTCTGGCAAGCAGTATTTGGTATTCATATTATTTTCACTACTACCCCTTAGTTCTCAGACTTCATAAAAACTGAATATTGAGGAGAAAACTGCTTCCAAATCCTTATACTCCCTCACTTCAATCCTATGCTTACAAGTTATTTGTCCCTTGAACCCGGGCATTGGTGGCACACGCCTTAAATCCCAGTACTCAGGAGGCAGAGGCAGGTGGATCTCTGTGAGATGGAGCCAGATCTCTCCAGAGCTAGTTCTGGGACAGCCAAGGCTACAAAGAAACCCTGCCTATAAATAGATAGATAGATAGATAGATAGATAGATAGATAGATAGATAGATAATTAAATGGGACAGCCAAGGCTACAAAGAAACCCTGTCTATAAATAAATACATAAATAAATAAATAAATGTCCCTCTAAATATTTGGCTTCCTACTAAACAAGAAATAAATCTCTCAATCCCTTCACCTACATCTGTTACTAAAACGTTTTAAGTCTTAAAAGAGTATTGTCTATAATTAGTAGACAAGAATGATTACTTGTTGCATACCTACACACTCAGGAAACTCAGTCAATAATGATCAATCCTAATACACAGCTAGCATAGGTTCGAAAACTCAGAGACTTTAATAATTTAAGCAAGAACTTATTAATCAGTGAAGTTTTAAGAAACAACTAAGTTGGTCCATCATCCTTGTCTCCACTACCTCTTTATTTACACAGTATAATTGTCCCTTTTTTAAAATGTACTGTCAACTGGAATATATTACTAATTGTTCTCTTACTTTAAAACATAGAATATAGATTAAAGTTTCTTTATACACTTTCTTATAAAAATGCCAAGCTATTGTTAGAATACATCTGAATCCTTAAACTAAAAGTTTCCATTTTAGGCAAAGGTAATGGATATATTCACATGGTGCAGTGATCATCTTTATTTAAAAGTCTTTATGACTCACTATCATTCATCTGGCATGCTATGTAGAGAGAGACACAGACAGGTAGACGGGCAAACAGACAAATATTAGCATAAAGAAGGCCATTCTAAGCTGACATCAAATCTAGAAGGCATAAATTTCAACACATTTTTAAAATCCTGACCAGTAAAAAGGGATGAGAGGATGAATAAGGTCCTAACACAAATATGTGAAGAGCTTCAACAATACACTAAAAATCACCAACAGTAAAGGAAATGCAAATGATCCTAAACAAACAGAAAAGGCTCTCACTCTCATTGGTAATAAGAAAACTGCAAGTTAAATCTACAGTGGCATATTTATTACTGAAACTCTGACCAAGCTTACCACACACTGATTTGCCAAGGAAGTAGGAAAATCTCCTCAGTATATGTGATTTATACATACTTCCTGTACAAAAATAAATTTGGTAGTATTTATGGAAGTTTACTGACTCTTTGTAAGAACAATTTTATTTCTAAGAATTTGTCCCAGAGATACAGTCTGATACATTAAAAACAATGTATCAAACTACTGTGTCTAGTGGCAAACCAGAAACAACTTAAATACCTAAAAGTATGGCATTAGTTAAGGAAATTACAAAACATTCAGAAAATGGGACAGATACTGGCACTGAACTGAATGTAGAAATTATTTCCTAAAAAGCAAAATACAGGACATACTCATACTTTTATGTTTGCATACAAGCATGCATATATATATATATATATATATATATATATATATATATATATATATATATATGTGGGTGGTGGTGGCATGCACCTTTAATCCCAGCACTGGGGAGGCAGAGGCAGGAGGATCTCTGTGAGTTCAAGACCAACCTGGTAATGAGTTCCAGGACAGCCAGGGATACACAGGGAAACCCTGTCATGAAAAACAAACAAACAACAACACATACACAAGAAAAAAACATGCATGTGTGTGTGTGCATGCATACACACACATATAACTACACATGCTTATATACACATACAGCTCTTGGTGCCTAGATTTTATTGTACAGAGAACAAATATGCTAGTAACAATAATTGCACATGGGTAATAAACTGGTAAGTAAGATATTTTGTAGCAAAAGTATATATTATCTATTCAATAAACAATTTTATAAATTAACTTTAGAAACTCATTATAAAATTGCAACACTAAAAAATTAAAATTGGGTGTGGTGGCACACACACCTATGATACCAGCCCTCGAGGCAGAGGCAGGCAGATCTGTGTGAGTTTGAGGCTGTCCCGGTCTACATGGTCAGTTCCAGGACAGCTAGGGCTATGTAGAGAGACTATGTCCCAAAATAAAATAAAATAAAAAATCTAGCCAGGCATGGTGGCACACACCTTTAATCCCAGCATTTGGGTGGCAGAGACAGGTGGATCTCTGTGAGTTTGAGGCCAGCCTGGTTTACAGAGTGAGTTCCAAGCAAGCCAGAATGACAAAGCAACACTCTGTCCCAAATATAAATAAACTAAATACAATAAAACATTTAGAACTATTCATACATGCACACAATATGTACTTGTTAATTTAATCTATCAAGAATGTGCCTTATTCTGGTTATTCAGGGGGCAAGTTGCCCTTTTAACATTAATAGGAAATCAAAGCTGAATATGAAGACATAATATAATACACACCTTCTGAAACACACAAATAGCTAGATGTGGTAAAACAATGCCTATAATCCTAGCACTTGGGATTGGGAAAGCAGAGGCAGATGGATTGTGAGTTCAAGGCCAACCTGGGTTACAGAAAGACACTATCCAGTGGGGAGCGCGGGGGAGAGAGTGGGGGCGGGATAGAAAAAGTAGGAAGAAAGGAAAGGAAGGAGAAAATCATTTCTGTGTTCAAAACGCTTTGTATAAAAGACTATGTTAGGTGTATAATAAACCTCAATACATAGCTACTGGATACCTTTCTATTTGATTTTAGTGGCTTTGACTTCTTGATACTTTACAAAAAAAAAATTAAAATCACATGAAAACAAAAAAAAAAAAATAGAAGTACAACAGTCATTAAATAGTTTTTCTTTCAAAAACTGATTCCTCATTTTCCCACAGAATGAATGAACCAACTGCACTGCAGTTCTGCTCAACGTTTCTTACTAGGCACCCACTATGTGTTAAGGATGCTACAGAGCCAAAAACACAACAGTGACTTCTCAAGACTCAAATCTGAAACTGCCGCAGGGATTTGTGTAAGGGCTGTTGCTTGGTTTTGGTTTGGTAATTAACCAGGGGGCTAGTGAGGTGTAAAAATGCTTGGAAAATTACAGTAGCTCACTCACATGTAAGAGAGCATTGTCTGATTGACAGAAGGCTTCCTCAGTATGTGTATGCATAGCTGGGCCTTGAAGGAATCACTAATAATGAAGTATGAATCATTTTTAATTATTCAGGCTCCTAAAAAGAGAGTTTACTGTAGTGGCCTCAACCTGTTTTGATGGCTCACCTTTCTTATTGAAAACATCTCAGGCATAAACTTTTAATGTATGAATTTATTTATAAATTATATGCATTTTAGTATTAGCTAATCTATACTAAGTACTAATGGGGCACAGTCTATTTTTTTTTTCAAAGACAGGACTATAAGTTTTAGTATGTTCTTCTTGCATTCCAGCACATCAGCTTGTGATGCCCTTGGATACAAACATCTTACTTTGCATAATACTTAGTATGAATATTGAAACTCACAGATCACACAAAGTATTTTATCCAGTTTTCAATTGCTTCACACGTCAAATTTATCTTTAACGTAATAGTTTTAAAGTATTAGATATAAGTCTGAATTTTTCTTTACTTCTCTGCCTATGACCTTCTCTCAGAAAAGATGCTAGCATGCAAATAAATGATAGCACTACCAAGAAATAAAAGACTGTTTACCCATGAGCTGGTTAATAGCCCTAAACTTTCAAGGGAAAGATTAGTCACTTACAACTATCAGTACTATTTTTTCCTACAGAGCACACTGTTATCCAACACCCAAGACTAGGAACATACTATTTAATAAATGGTCCAGTTCTTCAAGATGATTTGCCTCTTGTTACTGTAATTCTATTATAAAGTTTACTACTCTCAGTTTCCTTGTCTAATCTCATTTTAAAAGTATTTTAAAGAACATTTAAAACTATATAAGTAAGTACTTAAATCTGAATCTACATTTTTCATTGATGTGATTTCACATATATGGATATGTTTAGAGAATGTGTCTACCTAAATAGTGTGAAATAAAGGGACAAACATATGTATTTGCAAAGTATGTAGGTTTACTTGGAGGTGTACACACATATAGTTGACCTGAAAAATCCTTTAATAACATCTATCCAATAAAATACAATGTTCATTTTGAGCAATTTTTAATTCAGCAATCAAGTATTCTACTAAATGTTCATATATTGAAGCAGTAAATATAGAACTATATAAAATTAACTAGCCAATAAACACTATGATTTAATCTACTATAAATAAAAACCTGTTTCCATTTAAATATGTGGGTCAAAGAAATAAAGCCATATTTTATTTGAGCATCATTTTGGCTACACTAATTTTTAACAACTATATTAATAAATATAAATTCATATATCTGAATATAAAATTATAATGGTCAAAAGCTTAGCACTATTAGTATACATTAAAGTTGAGCTAAGTTATGAGTATGTTCAAAGAGCTTTTTAAAAATATCTATATTATTTCGTAGTTTAAGCTTATTAAATTACTTAACTTTTTGTTCATATCCTATGTCCATCGATAAGTCAAATTCCCTAGTAATTATTCAAATCTAAAAGTTAGTTTTGAAGAAGCAATTCTCAATTTCAGTTACGATGTCAGGACTACATTTGCTCTCTTTTTCCCTCATTACTTTGTGAGAAAATGCATATTTTCCTAAGATACATACCTACTTGATATAAATTTTGTTACTATAGGCTATGCAAAATATATTTCAATTAAATATGAACACATGTACAATAAACAAAGTGTGTTTTCATATGTGAAAGAATACTGAATTCAACAACCTGTTTTCAAACTAGGTGGCTGGAGGTCAGAATGTTATTTCTTTTCACAGAGGAAGTCTACACTTTTAATTGTATGTTTCTACAGAGATTATGGGAAAGTGTATTCGGTGACTTGCAAAAAGAACTGTCCCTCTTTAGGCACACACAGGTTAATTTTTTATAGTGAGTAACTCGTTTCAAGCAAAAAATGAAAAAAAAAAACGACTTGGATAAACATTAAAAGGTTACACATCTAGACAGAGACTTTCCCGAAGTAACCGAGATACCAAAAATCATAAAACATTTAAAAGCAAACCTGTAGGCACAAATCTCAGCTACACTGCAAAGTGACAAGGGATCCCAAAGCCAAGGGAAACTCGGTCTGGACAGTTCCCTGGTGCTGAAGTTACACCGCCTCTCAACCGAGATGTCTGGCTGCCACTTTCACGCCTCCCACCCTCGGCAAAAAAAAAAAAAAAACCCGGGCTGGCAGGACTGTGGGCACACAGCGTAGAACTTCACGGGCTGGGGAGCGACCCGCACCGCACGGAGGACGGGCGCCGGCGCCTGCTGGGGATCACCCAGATTGACTAGTTGCAAACAGGAAGGACGGCGGCCGAGGGCAGGGTGTCAGCACCCGCCGCGGGGGAGGGGCTGGAAGATGGCGGCGGCGGCGGCGGCGGCGGCGGCCGCACACCCACCCGAGACGCCACCGCGCTTAGGCCCCTGGCCCGCGCCGCCGCCTTCCCGCCCGCCGCGGCCGTGGCCAGCGCGCTTCTCCCCGCGCCGCCCGGGGCTGGGGCCGGGGGGCGGGGATGGGGGGGGGGGGACAGAGGCGGCCCTGGCGGGCGCGGGACCAGGGACCCCGGCGGGCCCGGGCGCCTTCACCCGGGTCCGGCCCGGGGAGCACCTGTGCACGGCCATATTGGATTCGGTGCCCCAGCCCGTGCCTCCGCGCGGGGGCGGCGGGGCAGGAGCGGGGACGCGAGGAGCCGGGCTGCAGCCTCGTCCCCCGGAGCCCCGGCGGCCCGCGGCGGGGGAAGCCGGAGGGCGCCCGCCGGGGCGAAGGACGCCTCCCCTCCGCCGGCCTCGGCGCCCTCCCTCCGCGACACACACCCCCGCGGCGGCTCCCACGACTCGCAAGCGACCCCGGCGGCGGCGGCGGCGGCGGCGGCGGCGGCGGCGGTGGCGGTGGTGGCGGTGGCGACGGGCCGCAGCCCTCGTGGCCCCCGCGCCGCCGCCGCCGCCGCCGCCGCCGGCGGGAGGGAAGGCGGCGATCCCCGGCGCGCGGGCGGCCGCGGGGTTAGCGGCCGAGGGGGGCGGAGGGAGGGAGGGCAGGGCAGGGCAGGGCGAGAGGCGGGAAGATGGAGCCCGGTCCTTACTTGAGCACGGACTGCTCCTTCTCCTCTTCTTTCTTCTGGCGATCCATGACGGCCAGGATGATCTTCCTCTCCTCCTCCGTGAGGTGGCTGAGGTCCGGCATCTCGGGCTGCGGAGGAGGAGGAGGAGGAGGAGGAGGCTGCGCGGCCGCCGGGGTGGGAGCCGGGCGGCCCCGGGGCCCGACCGGAGCCGACATGTTTGGTGGAGCCGCACCACCCTAGGGAAGCGGGGAGGCAACTCCACGGGCAGCGGCGGCTCCGGCGCGGGCGGCTGGGGCAGCCTCCGGCGCTGGGACCGAACCATGCAAATCAATGGCCTTCAGTCCCAGGCGGCAGCCCCCCTCCCCCAAGAAAGGAAGCCGGGGGAGGGGAGGGCCGGGCTGGGGGGGTCGGGCGGAGGGGGTGGGGTGGGGGGGAGAGGGAGGGCCGAGCAGTGCGCTCGGGGAAATGTTCCTTCTTCCCGGGGGCGAAGGGCTGGCAAGTGAGCGGTTCGCGGGAGCGCGGAGCTGGAGGCCCCGACGCGGAGTGCGCCGAGCGGCGGCGGGGGAGGGCGGTGGAGTAAGGTGGCGGGGACGGCCGAGGGTGGGGTGACTGGAGGGAGCGGGCGGGCGGGCGAGCGAGCGAGCGGGCGGGCGGGAGGGCGGGCGGGCGGGCGGCGCGCGGGCCGGGGCGCCAGTGGCCGCCGGTGGCCGAGCGGGAAGCGCCGCCCGCGATGCCCGACCCCCTGGGGAGTCCGCCCCGGGGTGCGCCCAGGAGGCGGCGTGGCCCCGGGCCGCGGCCGGGGGGAGCGCCCGGAGGGGAGTGAGGCAGCGGCGCGGCTGTCTGTCCCGCGGGCCGGCCGGAGGGAGGAAGCCCTCCGGGGAGCGCGAGGCGCGCGGGCTGCCGCAGGGGACCCCCGCCCCCACCCGGCCCGAGGCGGACGGCCTTCCGGCCCGCGCCCCGCTGCCGCCGCCGCCGCCGCTGCCGCCGACGCCCGGACCCCAGCGAGCTCGCACTCGCGGCGGGGCTCAGCACGCGCCCGCCCGGGGTCCCGCCACCGCCGCCGCCGCCGGGGTCCGCCCGCTCACTGCGCCGCCGCCGCCGCCCGGTGCGGCCGCCTCCGCCCTCCGCCCTCCCTCCGCTCGCAGGCTCTTCCCCGCGGGGCCCGCGTCGCCTCCCGACCGCCCAGGCCGGGACTCGCTCGGCCGGCAGCTGGTCCCCAGCACCCCCGGCTCACGGCCCGGGAGTGGGGTGGGGACGCGGGTGAGCGCCCCGAGGTGCGGGGCTGTGGATGGAGGGGCCGTGGGGGCGGGGAGCTTCCCCGGTGGCTGGAGCTGTCCCGGGCGGGGTCCTGGAATCGGGGAAGACCCGAGCAGGTGGGTGTCCCCGCGGGCTCGGGGACCCGGAAGCGGGCAGAGCCGGAGGAGTGACCCCAGGGAGGTGTGAGAGAATGGGGAGCGCGCGTAGGGTCTCGGGCCGGGACCAGGGCGGGAGGAGTGCGGAAGTTCTGGAAAACTGGGCTGGCCAGCACCGAGAAGCACCGAAGGGAGGACGCTGGAGGCGCAGGGGGACAGTCAGGGTTTGCCTGAGGCTTGGGGTGAGGAAGAGACTGGAAGGTGTGCGGGCAGAAGGATCAGATCTGCTCCCCAGAGGATGAGCTGGGACCAAGGGTTCGGCCTCTCTGGCCCTTTCCTGCCGTTCACTCCAGAGAAGCGAGAGGAGAGCCTTAGCCTGATTTTAGAAGCTTGGAGATGAGCTCCGTGAAAGAAGAAAAACGGGCTCCGGGAGCAAGGAGGTGGCCGCCACCGGCGCCGGCTCAAGGAGAAGCCAAGAGCTGCCCAGACCGCTCTCCCTGGGGGCGGAGCGAGCCAGATGGGGGTGATCCGGATCACCCCATCTTCCCCTTCTCGGCGCTCTAGACAAGTGCTTCGGATAGCAAGGTTAGAGTGTGCGTGCGTGCGTGCGTGTGTATGTACACACCTCCACCACGCCTTCCACACTCGCACCGCTTAGTACCAGGCCAGATCATGGGCTGGCGAGTAAAGCCTCCGGGGTTTGTATTGTATTTATGTGTAGTAAGCTCTCTCCTCCTCCCTTTGTTCCCCAGGTACCTAGCATCTGACTAGTCTCAATTTAAGAGAACTGGGAACAGACAAAGCGGCACTAGATGGCTCTTGTGATTTCTAAGCTGAAATCTATATTGTTTTTCTCCATGCTTTGTAACTGGATAGAAGAAATGGAAAAGTTTGCTTATGTTTTGTTTCGTATTATAATTATTACTGCCGATTGCTACTACCACTCACCTGTTTTCAACCAGATTCATAATCCAAATTATTTTCACTGCTTTGGAGCTGGGCAAAACAGATGAGATATGTATCGCAATTGATTTAAATGTCTTATAGTTAAAGAATGTTTAAGCTCATCATAAAGGAAATTGAAGACTGAGATCAGGAGATTTATAAATATGGTAAATAATAATAGAGCTGGAACTAGAATCTAGATAAACTTAGTCCAATGTGGTTTTCAACCTTACCACGTGAAGATGACATGTGTCGCTTTTAAAAACACCTGAGCCCAACCCTGGGGCAAATGAATCAGTTTCTGAGACCTGAGTCGTGGGTATGTTGTGGAAGTACCCAGTACCCCAACTGGCTAATGGCTAGGGAAGGGTGAGAGCTATACAGTCTAAGGTAATGGTGAAGAAAGAACACAAGACCGAGAAGGAAGCAAGCAAAAGGAAAGACTTGGGAAGAACGTTGAATCGCTGACCTAAAATTCCCGTGTTAAATTTGCTGTGCACACACTCCTCTGCTGCCATGCAGTGACAGGGTCCCAGTCAGTTGGTATGCATACTTACAGCTTTAACCTAGGAAACACCAGCCACCAATGCCACGGTACATTCTCCTTTAAACGTGACGATAGCACTATAAATAATAACGTTCCACCTTATTTCTGATTCCGTTTTTAAAAATACCATCCTCTAAACCCTAGCCAGCATCATCGCACCAGGATCAGAATCCAGAATGTGCACACACTGCTGAGTCTGAAGATTCTGAGGTTAAAATAACTTAGTTATTTCAAATACATAAAATGTGGACTTGAAAGCAGTTAGTCAGACTGGAAAAAAATGTGGGTTGCTTTACAGCAGAGGGTCACCTTCTGGGACCTACATTATTTTCTGCAAGTCGTATACCTTCCAGAGTTCTGTGCACCCCCCACCCTCCCTGCCTCACCTCCCTGGATGAGCCAATACCAGCACTTAACACATAGTAGGCATGAACCTGAATCCCTGCCACAGACCGCATCCTCCGAGGTGTGAGTGGGCTGCCTGGGATTTGCTGTTTGGGCAGTTTGTTGTTGCTGCTGTGCTTTTTATTGTGTTGTCTTTTACTTACTACAACTGAATTTTTTTTTTAGAAGTGGAAGTACATAAAATGCATCTGTCATTAGTCATGTACCTTTACAAAGTAAAAATTTGTCATAATTTTTGTATCACACAGATAGACTATATATATATGCATATATATCATATAGAACTTTAAAATGATCCGTAACCTAGGTGATGTACTTTAAAAATACCCAATTTAAGATAGAATTGCTATGCTCGTAATAAAGTATCCTTACAAGGCTTTGGTTTTCCTAAATATGGATCTTAGAAATAATTTGTTTTGTTCAGGTTTTGTGTTACTTGAAATGTTAGTCATTTCTTACTATGTCATGTATGGACATGTCCCTCAGTAGGTGAACACATGTGTAATAGACTCAAAATACAGTGTTCTTGCTTAACTTGAGAAGGAACTGTCCTTTATTACTGAATTTGGGTTCTTGTAAGCTTATGACCCCTGTGAACTTTCCTTTTACATAATTATAAGGACTATTTATAAGCTATAGGTAAGTATTAGGAGGTATACCTGAAGTATAAAGCTATAAAATAACCACATTCTTTAAATGTATCGAGGCCTTTATATTGTGCTACAAAATCTGATTACTTACAAGACAATCATTTGTACTCTCCACTGCATCCAGTTTGTCCTAACAGGTAGAGAGAGCTGCTTCTGTCCTTGAAGTTCTGCATGGTGAGCAAGCACCCTGGGCTGTGTATGTTTTCGGGGGGGGGGGGGGGCACTTGGCTGTGTTCTGGTTGGTTTTATCGACTAGACACAAACCAGAGTCACCCAAGAAGTAGAGAAGCTCCGCCCGAGGGCTCAGTTCCACCAGATTAGACTAGTGGGGGGCATTTTCTTGATCTGTGATTGATGTAGGAGGACCCAGCACATTATGGACAATGCTAGCCCTGGGCAGGTAGTCCTGGGATTCATAAGAAAGCAAGCAGAGGAAACCAATAAGCAGCATTCCTCCATGATAACTGCTTCCATGAGTTCTTGCTTTGGCCTCTCCGATGATTGACTATAACCTGTAACCCATAAGCCAAATAAACCCTTTTTTCCAAAAGTTGCTTTTGGTCAGTTACTTTTATCACAGTAACAGAGACACAAAGTAAAACAGAATTGGTACCGGAAGTGGGTTTGTGGTGTTGAAGAGGCATAAGCTTGGACATTTGAATGCTTGGTCCCCAGTTTGTGGAGGCTTAGTATGTGCAGCCTTGCTGGATGAAGTATGTCACTAGGGGCAGCTTTGAGGCTGTAGACTCACCCTAACTTCAGTTTGCTTGCTCGCTGCCTGACCCACCCCTTTGTGTATTCTGTAAAAGATGTAATCTCAGCTTCCTGCTCCTGAAACCATGCCTGCTGCTCTGCATTGTATTTCCACGTTATTATTGACTGCTAGCTCTCTCTGCAACCATAAGCCCAAATAAACTCACTCTTAAGCTGCCTTGGTCACGGTGTTTTATCACAGCAACAGAAAAGTAACTAAAACAGCCCTAATGTGTGAGGCCCCGGATTGAATCCCCAGTAGCACATGGGCAGAAAATGAGCAAGCATCCTAAAACCACTCCACCCCACACAGGTCAAAATACTGAGATGACTCCCTGCTCTGTTCAGTACCCGTTGAACTTAACCGGTTTGCAAGTGCCATTTGAACCCTAACTTCATCACCTAGTTAGTTAGTACTACCATACTTCCCTTGAACTAGTCCTTCCTTTCACTGTTATAGTTACTTAGCTAACTCCCTTTTCAGAGTTTTGCTCATTCTTCGCTTCTGTTTATTATCCATCCTATCTTTCAGACCCTCGCCCCCATCACTCCAACCTCCTTTTCTACTGTACTTTGTTTCCCTCTAACAACTGTATTTTCACTACAAATTGAAGGATTTTTACTGCAGTTTATTGTTTAGCATTGGTACTTCCACCTGCTGAACTATAAGCACTTGAACAGCAGGAATTTTAGTAATGTATCCCAAGCACCTAGAATAATACATGCCTCAGCGAGTATTTAGTTAATTGCTTTCCAATGTGAAGATCATTATTACTGGCTTAAACTGGACCAGAGAATGGGGAAAGGCATTCTGAAATGAAGGGGAAATGGATGCAAAGAAACTCTACTTTTGATTCAGATCCTGGCAGCATCTCTATCCTTAGCTACTGCGTATAGACATGTCCCCTGTTCTGCAACGACAATCATCTTGCCCTCTAATATCTGCAACTTTCAAATGGTTTTCCCTTAGTTTGGCTTACCTTTTTAGTCATATGTCTGCCGTATTCTCAGCCTCTTTCTCCTTTCTATTCACCCCAGGTTCTCTTATCTGCTCATACATATCATATGTCACAATGTGCCTTAACCGTTTCTTTGTCTATATCCTCAACTGAACCATGAACTCACCAGTAGGGAATGCTCTTCTTTCCAGTTGACCCAAGGCCTATTAAAGCGACTGTTTCACAGCAGCAGCTCAGAAAAATGTATCCTGAACAAATACATGAACAGCTACAAAATATGAGAGGATTACTGGAGTACGAAGAGCACAGAATTAGCAAAAAGCGGTATAGAAATAGGTGTCGGTAAGATTATGTTCTAGCTTATATGCCTTGCTGAAGAATTGGTGCTTGTTTGATAGTCATTATAGAGTAGAAGTTTTTAGGCAGAAAACTGACGTAGGTTTTGATTTTCAGAAGCAAATCCTGCATTCATTTCTTTATTCGTATCTAAAACACCTGCCAATAGAATTACTCAAAGGACACAGATGCATTCAGATTTGCACTTGGGGACACAAACACCAGAATATTTTATTTTATTTTATTTTTTTACTTCTTGGTTTCCGAATTTGTGTAGCTATTTTTCTCAGCAGATTATAACAGCATGATAATGAGGCCAAGGTCATGGTTTAAATCCCTGTGTGAGTCAGACAGTGCAATAGCCAGAGCTGACTATTAATCTTTGCCAGTTGTCAAATGAC
Organism: Peromyscus eremicus; assembly: GCF_949786415.1. Taxonomy (NCBI): domain Eukaryota; kingdom Metazoa; phylum Chordata; class Mammalia; order Rodentia; family Cricetidae; genus Peromyscus; species Peromyscus eremicus. The sequence goes on from NC_081436.1 coordinate 60,342,162, forward strand.
AACAAATACTATTTTTGACCAGAAATTGAGTGAGAGGATATGACCAGTTCATCCAAAGCTAAAAGCAACTCACAGTGTCTGGCTCTTATAAGTCCACAGTGTCTTTCTGAATTAAAACAACAGTACATTATTAATGGCCAAAGAATATAGCACCAGGGCAGGGGGGTGCGGGGGAGCATTGTTTGCTCCTAGAAAAGAAACTGAAGGTTAGTATAGTTTCATTATTGAGATTCATGACCAAGAAATATTATAAACCTTAGTGGATCTTAGTGTAGTTAGACTTTCTTGTCCAACTGTCTTTGGACCACCAGCCCCTAAATCATGACACAGAGACTTATTATTAACTATGAAAGTTTGGCCTTAGCTTAGGCTTGTCCCACCAGCTCTTATAACTTGAATTACCCCGTTTCTATTAATCTAAATTCTACCACACGGCTTTTTACCTCTCCTCCATTCTGTACATCCAACTTCCTCAGTGTCTCACTGGTGTTCTGCTCACACACCAAGATTTATCCTGAGTTCCTCTCTCTGCCCAGAAGTTCCACCTAACCTCTCCTACCTAGCTATTGACCATTCAGCTCTTTGTTAAACCAATCAGAAAATGGTGACACATTTCCACAGTGTAATCAACATCTTAGTGTAAGTTTTATTAATAATTGTTGTGTATTTAGCAGTGCATGAGCTTATTTACAATTAACACATTGTAAAAAGCATACAGATATTATATTAAAAGGTCTTGGAACAATAATATTCCAATCACTTTTCATTTATACTTTTATAAAGCTATCTATTTGTATTCCTGCCTAATAGTCAGTAAACATATTTGTAAACTTAAAGACAATGTTAAAGGTTGGTACTTAAAAGTATAACTTTTCTTAACTGAATATCATAAGTAAAACTTGGAACACAGAAATGGAAAAGCAAATGTGACTTTTTAAAACTTAATTTACAAAAGGATCTGGGCATTCAATGTCAACTAAGGACCAACATCCACTGACCTTCAAAACTAGTCAAGCTGTCATTCATTATAACAGACACTTCAAAACTGCACTTACACTTTGGAGCATTCAGTCCAAAATGGGCTGCCTTTTCATCAAACCCTCCCCTCATGTCTCAGGGACCTATGTAGAAGAGGAAGCGGAAAGACTGTAAGAGTCAGAGGGGATGGATGGCTTCCAAGGAAACAATGTCCTCCAGGTACAACAGGCCTGATGCACATAGGAACCCGCAGAGACTGTGACAGCACTCACAGGGCCTGCCTGGGTCCCAGCACTGAGAAGGGGAAGTGGGCATTAGTCCCTACTTTACTCATGAAGCTATCTACAATTGGTACCCACTTGCAAAGAAAATATTAGTCTTCCTCAGTGGAGTCTCACTGGGTATATTAACCACATTTCAGCCTAGACCCCATGCCCAGGACTAGATGGCCAATACAAAATGATATTTATGTAGACTTTTTGTCTCATATTGCTTTATTTGGGTAGTTTTTGTCTTCTTGATCTTTTCCTTGCATATTTTGGTTTCCAATTTTGTATTTGTGTGTGTGTGTGTGTGTCTGTGTCTGTGTGCTTTTTGATTTTTTGCTGTTTTTTTAAGCAAGAGAAAAAAGGGCATAGAGTTGGATAGGCAGGGAGGTAAAGGAAATATGGGAGGAACTGGAGGATGGAAACGTGATCAGAATATATTGTATAAGAAAAATGCTTTTCAATTTAAAAATTATGAGGGGTGGGTTGGGAGGAAGAGGCTGGAGGGGCGGGGGGGAGAGAAGAGGGGAATCTTTGATTGGTATGTAAAATGAATAAAAAAATTTCTTAATAAATAAAATCTTCCTTGCTGTAAAACATTGACAACTCAACTGTGCATGGTGGCACACATCTTTAATCCCAGCACTTGGGAGGCAGGCAAATCCCTAAGAGTTTGAGGCCAGCCTGGTCTATGTAGTGAGTTCCAGAACAGCCATGACTACATAGAGAGACTGTCTTAAAATCCAAACAACAACAGCAGTAATAATAATAATAATAATAATAATAATGATGATGATGATGATGATAAATTGACAACTCACTTGGGCCCACAAGGTAATGAAAAACAGGATGAAAGCCTAACATCTCTGCCTTCATTTTGCACCTGTCTCCCTGCCTTGAGTCACCTGCCTACCTCTCCATGTAGGCATGATAATCTCTCAGGAGTGCCTATCTAAAAACTGATGCCACCTAACCTCGCTCACTCAACTTCAAAACTGAAATTCAAAAACCTAAGAGTAACCGGGGCTTCCTACAGCAGCATTGTACAGTCTCCTCCAGACCCTAAAAGGTATATGGAGGGCTCCAGTTATTGTCCTAAACACAGTTTCCCTGGACAAACCACCCTACAGTTGAGGGCAGCTATTCACATTGCCATGGGTGCAACCTGGGACAGAAGGACTGGCCTCCTGAGAACCAGCCTGCCCCCTTTTGAGACCACATCTGCTTAATGATGATTGACCAACACTGCCTAATTATGTATACTACTCCTTGCCCCCAGCCCCAGTTCTTCCACTATTTAAACCCCAAGTTCATGCCTATACTCCAAAAATGAACTTGGGGTCATTGGAAGAAGTCATTCCTCTGCTCAGCACATTTAAGTCCTCCCCATCCTTTTCAACTTATGCACTCTTTAGTTGGTGTTGGGGAAGGGTAATCAAGCACAGCCCAATGTGGATGCCAAAGTATTGACTTTGTCCTAAAACTCCAGTTCTATTATATATTTCTTGGTGCAAACCCAATACTACTTATGAATTTGCTGAGACAAATAAAAAACAACAAACAAGTTGAAACATATTTTAGCTACACCTACCAATGTATAGGGAATAGAGAAGAAAGAGAAGCATACAACACTGTGAGAATGTAATCCGAGGGACACTAGAGCACATTCTCTCTCTCTCTCTCTCTCTCTCTCTCTCTCTCTCTCTCTCTCTCTCTCTCTCTCTCACACACACACACACACACACACACACACACACACACACACACACATATGTTCTTTATACATATATATAGTTTCTTTAAAAAGCAAAGGAGACCGAGCTGGAGAGAGCTTGAGTGGTTTAGCCCAAGAAAGTTATGTTCAAAGGTTATTTTTCAAAACTAGACCTCTAGGCTACCTATCTAGTATGTGAACCACTATGCTCTGTTGCTTAATGTGATATGTGAGATATATATATATATATATTCTTTTTCCCTAATTAAAATCCAGGCACACTTTCTTTGTAACTCCTGGAACCTAGGAAACAGTATAAAATAGTTGCATTTAACATAACACGCTCCCTAATCACTAACATTTAAAATGTTAAAAAAAAGTTTTTTTTAAGAGAAACAAATGTGTAGTTAAGGTGATCAAAAATAAAATGCTTGATGCTATCCCACTTTTCCAAGGACAGTCCTGGTTTAATTTGTTGCTCAGTTATGATTGTAACTATTTCCATCCCCGACACATCCCTATATATACCTCATATTATATAGTCATATGAAATTTGTCGGAACATGATGCACAATACAAATGGTTATACAAATCCTTATAAAATTCAGTATATTCCTAAAATAAAGGTCAATGTCCTAACTATCCAGTAAATATAATACATGCTAGATATTTAAAATAAAGTTAATTAACTCCTCATTAGAAAAGAATTAACGACTAACTGGCTTATGCTCTCCCACAGGACAAATTTTTTTGATACCAGCTGGAATACTCACAATGAAGATTCATTGAAAAAAAAAAAGTTTCAAACTGCCACTGCTCAGGGGTGTGAAAGATAAACATCAACTCATAGAGAAGTCATCAGCATAACATAGTAACATATGGCACATAGTAACAAAGAGACACTGGTAACAAGCTTTGCAACTGAGAAAAATACTGCGCTTTGTATTAAAGCATGTCCGAAGTAACCACAGACACTAAGCAAAAGTTAGGAATTTAGAGTGGGCTACAACCCAGACATCCCAGGCAAGGGTGGCTTTCAGAGACAGACGGGGCACTACAGTCTGTCTGTCTCCTCACAAATTAGTGTTGCAATTTAATTCCCTGTATAAGCTAGCACCAGGTGGGGCCTGTACAGGGTGATTACAGCAGCTCTCATGAATGGACTGATCTACTCATTTGATTAATGGGCTGATGCATGAGTTGATAAGTGGATTATCTCAAGAATGGGTCTGCCACTTGGTCTAGGACTCACAGACTGTCTATCTGTCTCTTAGCAGGTGATACTCTGCACCACTTAGTCACTTTGCCAGCAAGAAGTCCACCACCAGATATGGCCCCTCTTTACCTTGGGCCAGAACTACAAGTAAAAAATAAACCTGCTGGCTTTCTAAGTCATCCAGAATGTGGTTTGTGTTATTAGCAACATAAAACAGACCAGGGCTAGGGGATTTGTCTTCCACAGTGTGACTGGCTGCTGCTTCAAATGTTTCCTTCTGCCTACAAGGATCGAATTAGTCTTATCTAGATGGTGCCTGATCCAACTGCTTTCGCCCATGTCCTTTACTCTGCCAGACACCATGAAATTCAAGAAACCACATCCTCGATCTGATGAAAAGAGACGCAGAGCTTACTATCAGCCTGTACTGATGAGACTGCATTCCTAATTACTACACTCTCTCTCTGATTAGCGTCATATAACACTAAACTGGACAGAGATAGAAAAGAGCCCTGTCATTTCCCACAAGGGAAAGGACTAGCAGGAAAAGAACTAAGAATAACCTGGTTTATTGGTCTTTATCTTGCTGATTGAGGGAAATTTAGTTCATTTCAATGCCAAAAGGAGAAAAACAAGTTTATTATGTTTATAAATTGCATATTCTATTTGCCTAGTACGTATCGAGAAAATCATCTCTGTGTCAATCATTTTGAGAAAGCCATTGGATTTCGAGTGTTTCCATTTTTCTCTTATAAAATAAAAGACCTCCACAGAACCAGCAAGATTCTCTCACTATTCAAACATAATAAGTCAAATACAATTATGAGTTGATGCATTTGAAATGTGCTATTCATTCATCAAGCATATGTTGGCAACTATTGAAAATAACATATACAAAATACATGCTCATCCTCAGAAAGTTCTCAGTCAAGTATAGAAGTCAATGTAAAGGCTTATACTTCATCATAGCACATGCAGCGGGAGAGGTGTCTATAAATGTCCCTGAGAATACAAAGAGGCTGTCTCTAACTGTTATGAGGAAACAGGAGATTTTCAGATGGATCTTTTTTATTTCAGATTTGTTTATTTTATGTGTATGAGTGTTTTGCCTGCGTGACATATGTGCACCATGTGTCCACGCTGCCTGAGGAAGTCAGAAGAGAGCATCAGATCCTGGAACTGGAGTTCTGGAGAGCTGTAAACCACCATGTGGGTTCGAGGACCCACAACTGGGTTCAGTGCTCTCGACTGTCAAACCATCTCTCCATCCCCCTCAATTAGATCTTTATAACCAAGAAGAAGAGGATATTAAATAGAGAAACAAAAGGAACAGAAGGAGTTGCAAATTATCTTGTCTGACTTAAGGGTGTAGATTTTTAAGAGATTAAGAAGTTGCTGCTAATAGGGCTGGAAACTAATATGGGCTAATCTATATCTGCTATCATATACTAAGACATTTAGACAGCATCCTGCAAGAGGTGCATGAAAACTGCCTCTTCAGGTCACATTAAAATACAACTGATAGCCAGGCATTATGACTGCAACCCACAATCCCAGCACTCAGGAGGCGAAGGCAGGAAGACAGGGAGTTCAAAGCCACTTTGGGCTACTTATCTCAATAATAACAGAGACCTTATCTTTGTTATTAAACCTTATCTCAATAATAACAAAAGGACATTCATCAGTCCATTGTTTTTTTTTCCTCTTGCTAATTATTCTATTTAAACTCATAATAGTCTGAGATTAAGATACTACTAAGTTGTCTGAAATAATAGCTCTAGTCAAAGCTACAATAACTGCAAATAGCTAAATTTAAATTTCTATTTATTCATGACTGTATTACTCAAAGTTAAATATTAAAAACTTTAGTTCCTCAGTTGTACTAGCTCGTTTTAAAAATTCATTGCTGTATGTAGCTAGGAGCTTTCATTTTGTACATCACCAGTATAAACATCTCCACCCTTGAGCAAAATGTTTCCTGTACATCATTGATGAAAGATCAGCTAACCATCTACATAACAATGAGTCCACATTATGAAAAACATGCAATTGCCTTTATTTCTTTCTAATTTTAAAGTGCATATATTTATTCTTGTGGGGGATTTTAAGACTTAAAAAATACAACCACCTATGAATTTAGAAATTAGTAAACTCTAATGAAGGTGAGAATCTTAGCAGGCTCAACAACATCGTTTTCCTTTGAGAAACAACACCGAGGTTTGGAAATCTCAGAAGAGCATAACACCCTTGAGGGAATGAGCTCATTTGTAAGTTAGTCTGTGAGAATGATGACAGATATATTCCTCACATGTAAGCAAGAGGTGAATAGGCTCAATTCCAAAGCTGTGTACAATTGCCACTAACAGTTTAGTCAAGAAGAAGAGCTGAGTACAGAACCATAAAGTTCTGTGGAGTCTGTCCCAGGGCTCTTCCTGAGATCAGTAGAGAAGAATCTTCTAGCACCTTCAGTAATGCTAAAGGAAAAATCAACACACATAAGGCAATTTACTGGCTGATGTAACTAGAAAATATAGAAGTAGCTAAAATTTCAGAATGGATTGATACAGACTATATATATCTACATACAAACATAGTCTATCCATATATTACAGAAGCATCTACACACACACACACACACACACACACACACACACACACACACACATACACACTAGGGGTTCAACTTCAGTCTTGATCTACACTTTGTTGTCCATGCTGTTGACTTTTTTTGGTGGGGTGGTTTCAAGACAAAGTATCTCTGTGTAACAGCCCTGGCTGTCCTGGAACTTGCTCTGTAGACTAGGCTGGCCTTGAACTCACAGAGATCTGATGGGTGATGTCATTCTATAAGCTGTGAATATGTGTTACTCTGATTGGTTAATAAATAAAGCTGTTTGGCCAATGGTGAGGCAGAATAAGGTTAGGCAGGATATTCTAACTAGAGAGAGAGGAAGAAAGAAAGAGAGAGCAGAGGAGATGGTTGTTAGCCACCACCAGGAGAAGCAAGATATAAAGATACTGGTAGGCCACAAGCCACATGGCAAAGTATAGATTTATAGAAATGGGTTAATTTAAGATGTAAGAGCTAGCTAGTGAGAAGCCTGAGCCATTGGCCATGCAATTCGTAATTGATATAAGCCTCCATGTGTTTACTTGGGTCTGACCGGCTACAGGACTGGACAGGACACAGGAAAACTTTCAGCTACAGAGATCCTCCTGCCTCTGCCTCCCAAGTGCTGGGATTAAAGGTGGGCACCACAACCACCCAGTTTATGGTGTTGACTTGAACAACCATTTTATTCATGATATAAAATAGCTGAAAAAATATGAATAGCTTGTCAATGTCTCAGCTAGTCTCTTTGCATATGGAGCACCTCTCCTAAGACCAGATCATGCTTGGGTAACATAGGTGTGACTATCTGAACTGTAGCAAGGAAGTGAAATATTAAAAAATATAACCACCTATGAATTTAGAAATTAGTAAACTCTAATGAAGGCTGCATAAGGAAGAAAATAGTGCCATGAAAGTGGTACATTTTGTATTTTGGGTGTAGTCACACACACACATGCATACACATGCATACAAACACACACACACACACACACACACACACACACACACAATGGGGGAAGTAGACCAAAAAGATACAATTAATTGATCACGTTACTTTAGTTACCACAATTTTTGGCACCAAATTCCACTATAAGTGAATAGATTTGAACAGGATTTGTTACTTTGTTCTCTTCAGTTTTCACATTTCATGCCAAAATTATTTCCCCCAGCTTCAATTTCTCCTAAATCATTCTGTACACAGATACCAAATCACCCCTTTAAAATAATACTTCTTGGGCTGAAAGCATGGCTCAGGGGCCAAAGTGACTACTGGGGGCTCGTTGACAAAGCAGTCTAGCAGAAACCATGAGCTCCAGGTTCAGTGAGAGAGCCTGTCTCAAAAAATACGGTAGAAAGTGATAAAGAAGAACACCAGATGTATGTTGACATCTGGCCTCTAATACACATACATGTACACTCACATACATAACACATGTATAAATATATGAATAAACAAATAGAATAAAAATAAAATATATAAAGCACTACTCTTACAAGAGAAGAAAACATTACTGGAAAAATGCCAGCTCTGAGGTAAGAATGCCACTTAAAAGCTATTCTTCTTCTGTAAAAACAAGGAAATTGTACTTCATTAAAGACTTTATTAAGTGGGATGATATACACATAATGCCCAACACATGAGTGCTCAACATAAATACATTTTTATTCTTAAATTCCCCAACCAAAACCCATTAATTGATCTTACTTACATAAAGCCCCAAATCTATACCCCAGATCTGTATTTTTCTTCATCAGCCTTAATATAAGCATTAGCCTTTCTATCTCTTAAGGTGATTTTCCTCACATGGTATAAACCTGTCCCATTCATTTAGTCGTAACTGCTCCTTTGAACTCTGTGGTTTTCTAATTCTCATAACCAGAAGTGCTCTTTGAACAGGACTTACTATTGACAATTATTTGCAATGAAAATGATGACAGATTCAATACTTTATATACAAATATTTTGCTATTTCTATACAAATATTTTATTAGTGGCAATTGCCCATTATACATTTTACTAAAATGTTATGACTCGACACGTGGATAGCTGATGAGTATTTAACAATACGGGTTTCACCGTGCAACTGGCATTTTCATTTTTTAATTCACATATGATTGGCCAGAAACATTTAGAAATTCCACTTGAGATTCTGCTTTTTTGCCACAAAAGAAAACAATAAAGGCATTTATCTACCTATGACATAATGTCTTGTTTATAAATTGACATCATTATAGCTCATATAGCATTTTTTTCTCTCTTGTAAGTGAACATACGCCTAACAGTACTAAATGAAAGAAGCCTGCTAATAATATTAAATTCAACAGAGCAGCATAGCAAAGTGGAGGTGTGAAGGACCACGCTAAGTGGAGGAAGATGGGACTCATTTCTAAAGAAGATGTTAAATAAACAATGAGCATACAAATAACCACTGCAGTTTCTCCTCAAATCTCAAAAAGAAAACGCATTCTTAGAACATAGTTCTAATAGTTTCTATCTTTTTCCACTATTAAAAAATCTTTGAAAGTAAGAAAAATGCTTTATTCTCCTCTATATTCTCCTACTCTTTTAGCATTGTGTGTTCCAAACCACTGAATGTTTCATGAGCTTAAGTTAGTCAGTGAGTCCACTAATAAACCAGTGTCAGTAATGCTTTAACTCTAATGTATTTACACTTGAAGAAAAACATGTAAGCATAGAAATCAGATTTTCTTCACCTGTTGATTTCCTTTCCCCCCTTTGGCTTTTAGCCTTTATTGTTGTTGTTAATAAGAATGTTGAAAACGTTTTATTAAATCCTGTTGTGCAAATTAATGAAACATCATTTCACATTTCTGAAGTTTAACTTGCCTTTTTTAAATGGATGTATAAATTTAACTTAGAAAAATGAGGATATACTTCTAATCCAAATTGTAGGAGGTCATAATCTTCTACTTACTGATCATATTTTACCTCACTCCCATTATGTATCTGTGAGAGAATTATTCTGTTGTTAATGTGTGTTATGGATAGCATAATTAAAGTCAGCTGCTGCTGATGATGATGATGGTGATGATGGTGATGATGATGATGATGACAATGATGATGGTGATGGTGATGATGATGGTGATGATCACTTCACAGAATGCTCAAGAAGTTGACAGATATCTCAACTTCAGCAAGGAAGTTTGGCTAACTTGTTTCAATTAACATAATTACAGTAAACTGCTTTGGAGAAGGTATATTGTTTTTGGTTGTTTTTACTCTTTACTCTTTGAGGGTCCCACCACCCAGCTCTCAAATAAATCACACATGGAGACTTGTTCTTCCTTATAAATGCCTGGCCTTATCTTGGCTTGTTTCTTGCCAGCTTTTCTTAACTTAAATGATCCTGTCTATCTTTTGACTCTAGGCCTTTACTTCTCTCTACTTCTATATACCTTTCTTTATTTCTTACTCTGTGTCTTGCTAGGTAGCTGGGTGACTGCCCCTGGAGTCCTCCTCTCCTCTTTTTCTCGATTCTTGCTCTCCTCTTCCCTGATTTTTCCACCTCTTTACTCTCTCTGCCTGCCAGCCCAGCCTATCCTTTCTCCTGCTTCACTATTGGTTGTTCAGCTCTTTTTAGACCAATCAGATATTTTAGACAGGTAAAGTAACAGCTTCACAGAGTTAAACAAATACAACATAAAATAATGCAACACTTCTTTGCATCATTAAACAAATACTCCACAGCATAAATGAACGTAACATATCTTAAAATAATATTCTACAATACTATATACCTGAGCTAGAAACCTAAACTGAATAAAAAGATGCTAGTTGTCTTAATTAGGACTTTATCATTGTGAAGAGATACCATGACTGTGGCAACTCTTATAAAGGAAAAATATTTAATTGGGGTGGCTTACAGGTTCAGACCATCATCATCATGATGGAACATGGTAGCATGCAGGCAGACATTTGCTGGACAAGGGGCTGAAAGTGGAGAAGGAGTTACATCTTGATCCCTCAGAAAACAGGATGTGATCTGAGACACTGGGAGTGGTTTGAGCATATATGAGACCTCAAAGCCCACTCCCACTTGACTTCCTCCAACAAGGTCATACCTACTTCAACAAAACCTCCTAATAGTGCCACTCTCCATGAATTTACAGGGACCAATTACATTCAAAGAACCATATTCCACTGCCTAGCCCCATAAGCTTATAACCATATCATAATGCAAAATGTATTTAGTCCAACTTCAAAAGTCCCCATAGTCTACCACAGTCTCAACAAGATTTAAAAGTCCAAAGTTTAAAGTCTCTTCTGAGATTCATGTAATCTCTTAACTGTAATACACTATAAAATCAAAATCAAAAAACAGATCATATACTTCCAACATTTAATGGCACAGGATATACATAACTGTTCCAAAACATAAGGAAGGGAGCATAGTGAGGAAATACTGGACCAAAGCAAGACCAAAAACCAGCTGGGCAAACTCCAAACTCTGTACCTCCATGTCTGATGTTGAAATGCTCCCCAGATTTCCAACTCCCTTTAGCTTTGATGACTACAACACACTTCTTTCTCTTGGGCTGGTTCTACTCCCTGTTGGCAGCTTTCCTCAGCAGGTATCCCATGGCTCTGGCATCTCCAACATCTTGGGGTCTCCAAGGAAATCCAGGCTTCACCTTCACAGCTTCACACAATGGCCTCTCTAGGCCTCCATTCAAGGACACCCCTGACATATGTCTGGCCTCAGCAGCTTTCCTTAGTCATTGAGGAATATTCCATAACCCCTTTCTTCTATCCTTAAAGCCAGACCATGTGGCCAAAGCTGCCAGGTTCTGCTGCTTACTGGGCCTGGAACATGGACCCCTAGTTCAGTTATGTCTTCACCAGCTTTCTGTTTTCGATGTTTTCTTCACAGCCTAAGCTTGGCTGTCCTGAAACTAGATCTGTAGATCAGGCTGGCCTTGAACTCAGAGATCTTTCAGATACATCTTTACCAGCTTTCTGTTTCAATGGTTACATTCACTGCCTAAGCTTAGCTATTCTGGAACTTGCTCTATAGATCAGGCTGGCCTCAAATTCAGAAACCTGCTAGCCTCTGCCTCCCAAGTGCTGGGATTAAAGGCATGCACCACCACACCCAGCTCTAAACTTTTCTTTAATTCTTTTCCACAAGTTAGAAACTTAGCTGGGTGGGATCTTGCCCTGAGGTCACCACTCCCTTTATTCCATTTCTTAATCTGTTTGACTCCTTAAACACAGAATTTAGCTCCATTCCACTTCCTGGTGCTCCTTTTCTCCTCAAATTTTACATTTTGTAATTTACCATGCTCAGCTTGCTCCTTTTCATTATAAATCTTCATTAGAGTTACCACTAATAACCATGTGATAGAATTTATACTAGGCTGTTTTGAAGTTTCCTCTGCCAATGGAATTAATCCAAAACCCTTCAGTTTAGCCTCAGGCAGATGCTCTGGACAAGGGCAAAAGGCATCCACATTCTTCTCCAAAATCTCTAGACCACATACTAATATTCTTTTCCTCTGAAACCTCTTGAGCCAGGCCCCCTCAGTTCATCAACTCACGTCAGCACCACTGTCTTCCATGATCCTACTAGGACGGCCCATTAAGCAGCACTTAACCACTTTTCTAATCCACAGTCCCAAGGTCCAGATTCCTTCAAACAAAAGTGTGGCCAGGCCTGTCATAACAACACCCCACTCCTGGTACCAACTTCTGTCTTAGTTAGGGTTTCTACTGCTGTGACGAGACACCATGACCACAGCAAATCGTAAGGAAAAAACACTTAATTGGGGTGGCTTACAGTTTCAGAGGTTTTAGTCCATTATCCTTATGGCGGGACACGGCAGTGTGCAGGTAGACATGGTGCTGGAGAAGGAGCTAAGAGTGTAAAACGAGCTATATCTTGACCCCTCAGGCTACAGGAAGTGGTCTGAGACATTGGACATGGTTTGAGCATATATGAGACCTCAAACCCCAACCCCACAGTGACACACTTCCTCCAACAAGGCCATACCTACTCCAACAAAGCCACATCTCCTAATAGTGCCTCTTCCTATGAATTTATGGGAGCCAATTACATTCAAACTACCACACTAATTAACCTGAGAAGTTTAAACCAGCACCTAAAATATGGTCCAGGTATGAGTGAGTATGGCAAGAAAACAGCTCTTTCTGGGAGTAAACAGGATGCTCTCTCACATGGGGGGAAGTGAAATGAAAAGTAAGGAAACAATGCTTGTGAAATTGGCCTAAGTCTTTAAGGGTACTATATCTCATCATCAAGAACTTATATGTGGAGCAGGTGAGATGGCTCAAGTGGATAGAAACACTCGCTACGCAAGCCTGACAACCTGAGTTTAATCTTCGGATCCCACAGGAGAAGAGAACTGACTTTTGAAAGTTGTCCTCTGACTGACATATGTGCGACATGACACTTGCATGTGTGCACACTCAGTCATAATATTAATAACTAATTTTTCCAAAATTAAGAAGCTTGTATCTGTCATGCTTGTTTTTTTTAATTTTCTGTATTATCTTAATATTCATTACAATTTCAAAAAAAACACCTATTTCTTCTGTTCACTCTGATTTGGGTCAGAGTTGAGTACAAATCTTCCCGAGAAAAGATGAAGGGAAGTGAAAGAATTAGCCTCTCCCCTACAGGTTTCCCTCCAGACTTTCCAATGAATGAACCTTGGAAGTTTTTATGTTTTAGCTTTTGTGAGAAAAGGATATTACATATCTTCAGCATACATGGTTATTCCTGAGTGTGTTAGCTTGTGATTTCTCTAAGATGCAGGAAATGTGCAGAAAAAAACCATGGGGATACTTTAACCATTGCCACAATCATGAGTGGAATTATAGATCTCCATAATGGCCTGCTTAACTCCCCTCCTCCCCTCCCCCTGCCCGCCATGTATGTATGTATGTGTGTGTGTGTGTGTGTGTGTGTGAGAGAGAGAGAGAGAGAGAGAGAGAGAGAGAGAGAGAGAGAGAGAGAGAGAGAGATGATTGAACCTATAATCCCATCACACTGGAGGCTAAGTGACCTTTCAAGAGATTAGGTGTCTAAGATTTTCATGAGAAGTGGCCTGTTGACTGAAGCAATGTACTTTCACTTGGGAGGGAAGCAAAGTGTCTTATCTCAGCTGTTGTTACTCAAGGTTTCTCTCTTCCAGCTGGACCTAACCAAATCAAAACAGAAACAAGTACCTCTTCTCTCAATCAGAACAACACCCTGCCAGTTTCCCATTGTTTCTTTGGGCAGGGATCGTTTATACAGGGGAAAAAGTCCCTTCAAACACCAAATACAGATACCTTACAGAAGCATATGGACACATGGAAACTGAAGTGGTCTGAGAGAGATAGATTCATGTCTTCTCTCATAGGCAAATGCTGAGGCTTGCACTTAGTTGTGACATGATGTACAGAATTCCCATTTCTTTGTATTTACTTCTCTCACTGTTACCTACGGCTTTGACCTTCTCCTCTCCCCTCCTCCTCCCTCCTCCTTCTCTCCTCCCCTTCCTCTCCATCTAGAAGTTTTGTTAATATATGTAAGATAAGCATGTAAATCACATGCTTTCCTTGCTAATTCCTCATATATTCTAGTTCTTGTTACTAATATCATTTTCTTATACACAGTCATGTTTATTGAATAGCCCAGGTCCCATTAGAATGTTTCACACCGAAACTAAGGTTTTATTTAGTTGCTTATTCTTTAAAATTCATTGAGAACCCCCATGGTGTTGATACTAAATCCGTTAATTTAATCATTTGGTTATTCACAGATACTAGAGAGGTATCTAACAGATCTCCACTCTACTAGGCAACCCAAATAGTCTCACAAGACCACTCCCAAGAGGAACAAGCTTGACCACTATGTCATCATCAAGTTCCCCCTGGCCACTAAGTCAGCCATGAAGAAGACAGAGGCAACAACTCACTGTGTTCATTGTGGATATCAAGACCAACAAGCACTATATCAAACAGGCTGTGAAGAAACTCTATGATGTTGAAGTAGTCAACCTCTGATGGAGAGAAGAAGGCATGTGACTGGCTCCTAATTACGATGTTTTGGATTTTGCTAGCAAAATTAAGATCTGTTCAAAATTTTAAATGTATAGGTCATATTACAAGGTATCCACAAAATACTTCAAATTGAACATGAGTTAAGAAAACGCATTAATTTTATAACAACATACTGCTGTGGGATATTTGTACCCTGTGTGAAGGTATGTTTGCTGTGATTGGTGTAATAAAGAGCTGAGCAGCCAATAGCTAGACAGGAGTTATAGGTAGGATTTCTGGGGAGAGAAAGGAAGAAGAGGAGAATATAGATGCACAGGAGATACCAGGAGACAGGGAGAGGAAATAAGAGGTGCAAGATGGAAGAGAGGCAACGCCACATAATAGAATGTAGATTAATACAAATGGCTTAATTTACGTCATAAGAGAACAAGCCTAAGCTATAGGCTGAGATTTCATAATTAATAAGAAGTCTCTGTGTGAGAATCCTTATTTGTCAGCTGGCAGTCCATAGAAAAATCTTTTACATCTGGCGCCCAACATGGGGCTCAAATGTCCACATAGGGCCTGAGAAAGTGGCCTCTTGGGTAGACTTGGCATACAGAGGTGCAGCTCTTTTAAGAGGCCCTGCTGTGCAGCAAAGCACTTGAGCAGCCAGCGTGCTAGGTAAAAATGCCTGCTGCACCATGACACTGCAGCTCCTCAGAGCTGGGGCAGTAAACTGGCTGGCATGAGGCTCTCAGAGAACCAAGGGAGTGGAGCCAGCCACCAGAGCTGTGCAGCCACCTAAGGTCTGCCTCACCGTCAGTGGAGGCTGCAAATGCACAGTAAACAGTGCAGACCAAGAAAACCTGTAAACAGATACAGGGGAAAAAAAAGAAGGGGGGGGGGGTACAAACTGTCATAGAAAAAATAAATAGTTTAAAAATAATAAAGTCTTTAAAGAGAGAGTAAAGTAATATAAAAAAGCCTTATGAAGATGGAAAATACACAGGGCGTCTGGGTAATTTGTTGACTTTATTTTTTTAAATGCTAATGAACACAAAACAACAGCTACTGAGAAGCACTGGGTTATAGAAACTGCTAAATTAAACCAACCTATATATTTTTTAAATGTCTTAGCTTCAAAATGGAAGTCATAAAATATGTCGTGTTGAGGGAGAGGTTATGCCTTTGTTTCCACAGGAAACAACAAGTTATGGTTGTCTTCAAAATTAATGAAGATCAGATTTGATTAGGGGAGACTTCTTGAAAATCTTGACTACAGACACGAAAAAAGAAACCAAGAAAGACTACAGGACAGATAACATATATGATAATCCCTTCACATAGTATCAGCTCTTAAACTGGATAGGACATGATAAATTTTATTAGCTACAGAATCCTTATGACTTATTATTACATGTCATCCTTTCACATAGCATGGATAGAGGTTTGGTTGTACAGTCCTAACAAAGACTATTGGGGTCCAGCCCCTAAATAGCCTTTTCCCAGGGTCTGTGGAAGAATCCAACAACCAGCTAAGGATCTAACCTTAGCTATATCAAATGAATCTAAACACCCTGAGCTCTTTAGTCCATTCACATTATTCTTTTTTTGAGGGGGGGTTGGGACAAGGTTTCTCTGTGTAGTTTTGGTGCCTGTCCTGGATCTCACTCTGTAGACCAGGCTGGCCTTGAACTCATAGAGATCCACCTGGCTCTGCCTCCTACATGCTGGGATTAAAGATGTGTGCTGCCACCACCACCTGGCATCACTTTATTCTTCTAGGTCAATTCTATCTACACAGCTTTATTTTTGTTCTCATACTTAGCTCCTCTCTGTCCCTTCTTCTACTGTTCTCTCATTGTTCTATCTTAGTTATTATTTCCATCTTCGTTCCCCTAGTCTCTGAAGTTTCCAGTTTATATACCCATACAGTCAGCAATTCTCTGGCCGAAGCAAGGCACAAGGCTTTGAATTCTATCAGGGTCATAAAAGCAGATAAGAGTTTACATTAGGCAGTGACTGTCAGGCTTTCTTGAGGACTCAAGGATGAACTCTTAAAGGGAAAAGGTCAAATGAGAAGGAGACAGACCTAGAATCAATTAGGGAAAATCCAAGAAGGGAAAAGGAGGATCTATATCTAATACTGCATACCTAAGTGTGGTTAGATAATAAGCTGATTAGTCAACCAAGGTGAAAGTAAAAGGAGTTAAGAATTTGTTAGTTGAGGTTAGCTTGGGGCAGCACTTTCCCATCTGCTGACAGGGGATGTGTTCTGGGTTGCTAGGCAACCTGCGTCACAGCATGTAGCACCTGGTTTGTAGAAGCTCTTTCCTTCTGAGTTAATTGTTAAAGGGGGGAATCTTTAGAACTGAGGATAACATTTGTCTATGGGAAAGAGGAGAAATTTAAGCTTCATTTGCACAAGAAACAAAACTTTGTGTCTTAACATCCACCTGGCCTTGGCGGTTGTCTCGGTGAAGATGTTTACCTTATCTCAGGAACTAGTAGATAGTCTGAATACTTACCTATCTGCAGTCTGTCTTTGCATGTTTGAGAAGTATCTCAGATAAAATACTTTTGTCCAGAGATGGCCCTGGCCAGAAGTTTGCTAATGAAGATAATTATAGAAAGGCAGACTTCAGAGTCTAATGATAAAAGGGAGAACAGAGGCCTGAAAAAAAGGTGTTGTCAACACGGTCAGGGGATGTTATCCAAATACCCCAATAGTATAGGGAAATTGTGCCCAATGAGTGATCAACCACACTGTTAGAAGTTCTTGGGGAAAGAATCAAATGGAAAAGCTACAATAGCACACAGGAAATTCACTTCAGGAAACAGCAAATACATTCAAAATCTAATATCACCAAGACTGCTTGAATTTTGGCTTTATCCTCTGGAAGAGTTCTTGACTCTTCCAGGCAGTAGCTTTTGCCATTGTCAACTGAATTCCTACTTCATATTTCTGTGGCTCGCAGCATAGTCCAAACTTATAACGTTAACATATGCCTTTTACCTGCTCAAACATAAAACAAAAAATCATTTTGTTTTGTTTTGTTTTGTTTTTTGAGACAGGGTTTCTCTGTGTAGCTTTGCGCCTTTCCTGGAACTCACTTTGTAGCCCAGTGGGCCTCAAACTCACAGAGATCCACCTGCCTCTGCCTCCCAAGTGCTGGGATTAAAGGCGTGCACTGCCACCGCCACCGCTGCCGCCACCACCACCACCTGGCACAAAAAAAATCATCTTTAATTGACTTGTGCACACAGCACATTCCATACTTGTATTAATACAGATATATATGTTACCTTTAAAAGTTTATGTTTTTTCAGGAAAAAGGACCGGACATCAGTAAAGACAAGTAGCCCAGGTGATCCAGCCTCTCAGAATGCCTCTGTTACAGTTTCCTCAAAACTCTACATCCAGAATAGCTTCAAAGCTGCTAGGTGAGATGGTTCAGCCTCATAAACTATCCAGCCAAGACTTGAAATAGGCTCTACATTTTCCCATAACATAGAGACTAAACAAAAAAATAATATAGCTAGCTCTCCCAGGACTTGACCATTATCCCAGTTTTCTCAGGATCCCTTAAAGATTCCTGCAAGTTTTATGTACCCCAATAGTAGGTTTCTCTGCTGACACAGTAAGCCAGATCAAGCCCAGTAAAAACGTAAAAGACCAGGTTTATTGGACAAAGCATTCCTGAGAGACCTTCCAGCCCCCAGAAATGGGGGTGGGGGCAGGAAAGAAATCACATAGTTGCTCTGAAGGAGGGGGCTTAAATACCCTGTAGGCACAGGGTGAGGCTATGATGCATTCTCCACAAGCTGGGTTTGTGTCCCATCATGGTAGGTGGGGTCTTGAGCAGCTGGCAGCCTTGGGGGAGGAGCCACCACCATCACTGAGAAAGCAGAACTGGTTGTTTTGGGTCGTGGGTGAGTCCTCCAACCCCCAGGGATTGGGGCAGAGAAAAGGGGCAAGAGAGAAATCACAAGTACATTCTAAAGGAGGGGGCTTAAATACCCCGTAGGCATGGGGCAGGATGATGATTCATACTTCACAAGCTAGGTTTGTGCCCCATCATGGAAGGCGGGGGTCTTGAGCAGCTAGCAACCTCAGTGCAGGAGCTGCTGCCTTCTCTGAAAATGTGAGACTAGGTTTTTGGGGCGGTTCTCTGAGAAGGCAGGGTTTGGAGAGAGAGAACTGGAGATTCCAGCTGAACAATGCAGTCACCCCCAGACAACAGGAAACAGTCTAAGAACACGATGCCTATATTCCAAGAAGTAGGGAGGGTGGTTTTGGTCATTCAGGGGGTTATAGATGTTAGTCATTATTTAGGGGTATTGGTTGCAAATTGTTACTGGTCATAGTAAGGAAGGAAACTAAGCAAGGGACGTTAGATTCAAGGATCTCTTTCTGAAAAAGAAAAAGGGGGTATATAGCAATGATAGGATAAAAGGGTAGATTACTGAATCTACTTTAAATTAAAAAGCAACTGTTAATCTAAAATATTTTACATTGGTATGGATATTTGTATATTAATACAAATCTAAGGTTGTTTTTGTTAGAAAATACTCTTATGTATGTTTCTACTCTTGTTTAATATATTTTATATATTGATACAAATTTAAGGATATTTTTGTTATTATATGTGTGTATATGTGTATATTTTTACTTTTATTTAAAGTATTGTACCTGTGCAGCTCATTCAACAATATAATGTAAAGTCCTAGTCCTTGACAGTTATTATTACTATTTAGGATAATTAAGAAATACAAGTTAAGCCAGGCGGTGGTGATGCACGCATTTAATCCCAGCACTCAGGAGGCAGGGCCAGGCAGATCTCTGTGAGTTCGAGGCCAGCCTGGGCTACCAAGTGAGTTCCAGGAAAGGCACAAAGCTACACAGAGAAACCCTGTCTCGAAAAACAAAAACAAAAAACAAAAAACAAAAAACAAAAAGAAATACAAGTTAGTACTTAGTCATCTAACAGTCAAATTTGTGTCGATGTTGTCGATGTTAGTATGTTTTCAAGGTCAAACAGACATATTTTAGATAGACAAATGGTCTTCAAACACTTCAGAGACCTACAGAATGTGGCATTTAAAATGTTTTAATAACCTAAGGTTTTCATGACAGTAAGACATGTCTGTTCCTGGCAGCACCAAGTTACTTCAAAAAAGGATGATGAGCATTGAAGAACTTCCATACGGAGTTTGCATTTATTGAGGCAAAGTTAGCCACCGGGCAAGAAACTGACCTTGTGTCAACTACTGACAGTATGCTGTCCAAATGGGACAAGCAGGACACAAAAGAAAGCAACTGTCAAACTTTGCCAAGGCAAGGTAGGACAGTCCTTCAAAAACTTCCTGCTCCACAAAAAAGTCTGTTATATATTCCAGGCCTGTAGGCTGAAGATGGATACCCCAATGTTGCAGAGAAACCTTGGGTGACTGTCTAGGCAGCCAACTGTTTCTGTCATTTCTATAGTTTTGGAAGTTGCTTGCTCTGCACTTTCTGCTTACTCAGGTAATATTATATCCTTCTTGGGCCTCTGATAGAGTTGAAGTCCAGATAGTTATAGTTACGGTTTTCCTTGTTACCAAATTCAGAAAAGAAACTTACATAAGAGATGTAAAGTTCATAAGGCTGAGAAACATAAAAGCATAAACTATTTATCAAAGAAGATGTTTTAAGGTCTAAAAAGATAGTTTTGGGTTAGGATAGAAAGTGAATTAGAGCCGGGCGGTGGTGGCGCACGCCTTTAATCCCAGCACTCGGGAGGCAGAGCCAGGCGGATCTCTGTGAGTTCAAGGCCAGCCTGGGCTACCAAGTGAGTCCCAGGAAAGGCGCAAAGCTACACAGAGAAACCCTGTCTTGAAAAAAAAAAAAAAAAAGAAAGTGAATTAGGTACAAAACTTTGTACTCATTAAGATAAGATAAAAAGTAATATATTACTTTCTCCCTGAATTTGCCCAATACAAATAGACTGGACATTGAGAATGGAATTCTTACCTGATAATTGTTCTTATTGTATACAGTTTAACTATGTTAGAGTTAAAACCTTTCCTTTTTATTTTGACTAAAAGGGGGAAATGTTGTGGAATATTTGTATACTGTGTGAAGATGTATTTGTTGTGATTCATATAATAAAAAGCTGAATGGTCAATAAATAGGCAGGAGGTATAGATGGGATTTCCTGGGAGAGAAAGGAAGAGGAGGAGAATCTAGGCACACAGGAGAGGCCAGGAGACATGGAGAGGAAACAGTAGGTACAAGATGGAAGACAGGTAATGCCACATGGTAGAACACAGATTAATATAAATGGATTAATTTAAGTTATAAGAGCTAGTGAGGAACAAGCCTAAGCTATAGGCTGAGCTTTCATAATTAATAGGAAGTCTCCATGTCATTATTTGTGAGCTGGCAGCCCAAAGAAAAATCTATTACAACGTAGTCTATTCAATTCAGTACCACAAACAAGTAAATATGCTTGGTTACATAAAACCCTCAGGAAACTCTTCCAGGAGGTCAAGGACTCCCTTGACAGTGCCTCGTAGACCTTACTTCTTCTCCTCAGAAGCAGATGGGATTAGCAGACCATGACTATTGGCTATTGCTATTTACAAGGTACGTTAAATTTTTCCA
This sequence comes from Peromyscus eremicus, assembly GCF_949786415.1. Classification (NCBI taxonomy): domain Eukaryota; kingdom Metazoa; phylum Chordata; class Mammalia; order Rodentia; family Cricetidae; genus Peromyscus; species Peromyscus eremicus. Next base: position 60,363,607 of record NC_081436.1, read on the forward strand.
TGCCCCTTCCAAAGCCACAATAGCCTGTGTATCTGTACTGATATCGAAGAACATGTAAGAACCACAAATTATAATATGCCTTATTCATAAATATATAATAATATATATTATTTGTCAGTAAATAAGGAAACATTCATCTCTGAGTCTCTCAAATGAGGTTTTTAAAAAGTTGACAATGGTTGTTAATATATGTAAACAATGTCTGCCTTAGTAAGCATTGTGAGAGGCCTAGGGGGGCACTTCTGTCTCCTCCTATTCGACAGGGCTTGGCTGTGAACCCCAAGACACCTATTTCTACATATATTCTCTTCTGAACAATAGGTCCAGAATGCTTGCATACTCAAAACCTTCCTTTTAATGACAGATTGAAAAAATGTCAGCAAAATATCATAGTGTGGTTTATTGGAGACCAATGGAAAGTGTTCTTAATCTGAGGGGGCTCCAAAAGTAAGTCCATTTAAAAAATAATCTCAAGTCATGAATCTTGGTGCAACTTTGTAATCTCAGTATTTAGGAGGTGGAGACAGGAGGGCCAGGAGTTTGAGGCTAGACTTGGCTATACATATAGTGAGTTTGAGGCCAGCCTGGGCTACATGAGACTCTAATTGAAAGAAAAAATGAGAAGGAGGAAAGCAAGAGGTAATGTAAGGAAGCAAGGGGGAAGGAAAAAAGGGAGGGAGGGAGGAAGGGAGTGAGGAAAAGAGAGAGGAGAGGAGGAAATGAGGGAGGGAGGAAGAGAGGTATGGAAGGAAGAAGGGAGGAAAAGGGAAAGAAGGAAGGGAGGAAAGGAGGAAGAAAGGAACAAACGAATGGATGAAGCGATCTACTCAAGCTGCAATCCCACACTCCTCAGAAGGCTGAGGCAAAAGGGCGGGAAGTCAAGGCCAGCCTAGAGTATGTGCTGAGAACCTGTCTGAGAAGAAAAAGAGGAAAAATAAAACCTACCTTGTACTTTAAATTTATGTATTTAATCTTCTGCTTCCTTCATCAGTAAGGCATATAAGCAAATAGAAATGTGGGCAGAGTGTTATAGTTAATACCAATATGAAAGGAACATTAAGATTTTGGATTCTATCTATGAGAATAATCCTAGCAAAGACTCGAGTAATGGGAGTCACAGAGCCTGAACTGACCATCTTCTGTAACCAAGCAAGGCCTCAAGTGGAGGGATTGGAACACCAACCCAGAAACAAAACTTTCGACCTACAGCTTGTCCTGTCTGCAGAGTGTTCTGGGACCAGAACCTAGCAGAATCATCATCTAAGAAACCAGAGAGACTTCATACAGCAACCATGGGAACAGATGTAAAGTTCCAGAGCCAAACATTAGGCAGAACTCAGGGAGTTCTGTGGAGGAGCAGGAGGAAGGATCGGAGGAACCAGAGGGTCAGTGATAACCAGAAGAACATAGAACACAACCCATACAATCAACTATCATGGACTCGTGGGGGTGCAGCAGAGATTAGGGAGCCTGTAGGGGTCTGACGTAGATCTTCTGCATATATGTTATGGCTGAGTAGCTTGGTGTTCTTGTGGGATTCCTGACAGTGTGTGTGTGAGGGGGCTGTCTCTGACTCTTTTGCCTGCTTGTGGGACCCTTTTCTTCCTACTGTGTTGCCTCATCAAGCTTTGAAATGATGGTATGTACCTGATCTTATGGCTGTGTTTGGTTGACGTCCCTTGGAGGCCTGGTCTTTCCTGAGGGGAGACAGAGGGGAAGGAGTGGATCTGGGAGAGAGGGGAGGTGATGGGGAGAGGCTGGGGAAGAGGAGGGAGGGGAAATTGTGGTGGGGATATAAAAGAAGAAGAAATAAAGATTGAAAGTGGGCCAGGCGGTAGTGGCACACACATTTAATCCCAGCGCTCGGGAGGCAGAGGCAGGAGGGTCTCTGTGAGTTCAAGGCCAACCTGGGCTACACAGTGAGTTCCAGGAAAGGCGCAAAGGCTACACAGAGAAACCCTATTTTGAAAAAAAAAAAAGAAAAGATGGTGAAATTGTCTTACACAGGGGGCAAAGAAAGATCTTGGATGCTAGAGCTAAACTGGGCTCAGATCACAGCTCTGCCACTTACTAATAAACTGATCTTGGACTCTGGGCCTCAGTTTCCACATCTATAGGATGGGCAGAGGGATATTACTCATCTCATGTGGCTCTTGTGAGGACTACATAGACTAATATGTATACTTCAAAAAAATGCTGACATAAATTGTGGGTTGTAAAAATAAATGAGATATAAAAAGGTCTCCTAATATTTATTATTATAAATGCTTCAGTGTCTTTTGGATTGTGATGTTTTATCTGTCCTAGAACACCCTCAGCTAAGACAGGTGGACCTGGAATGAAATTTAAAACCTCACCAAAGAAAAATAAAACAGCAAAGGATCTATGGCCCTTTCTCTCTTCCTCCATCTCCCACTATCCCCTGATTCTCTCTTTATATATTCATCTGCTAAATTACAGCTAGACATGAGGATCCATATGTGAAGAGGAAAGATACAAGAAATTTTCCCAGCAACGATGAGGACCTACTTCTTGGGACCCAGGAGAGCAGGATGCCGTGGTTCAGGCAGTAAGCTGTGTTACTGTTTTTTCCACCTTACTGCAGTCGATAATCCAGTTCACATGCAATCAGAGGATACAGCAATCTCGTATCAATAATACCTGAGTGTGTGCCCTGCACTGGGTGAAATGCTTTAAATGCCATTTCTCTCTTAAGTCCCCCTGGTTGATGCAGAAAACAGCATCACTATGATCTGCAGCTAGAGCTGACAGGAACTGTGTATAATCTTAGGTGAGTTACCTAACTTATTTGTGACAGCTCCTGTTTTGTAGGGGGGTTCGAAGTGGCATTTAAATGAATGAATGCATGTGAAGTCTTCATATTGCACTAGTTCACAATGTGGACTCTAAGGACGGACTGCTTGGGTTAATTGCCCAGTTCTGTCTTTACCAGCTGTGTGGCCCTCGGCCTTTGCTCCCTGAAATGAGTGTTTGTAAGGGTGCTACAAACACTCCCCACAGCATTTTCATACTGACTAAAACAGTTACATCTACAGAATCATTTTAGAATGCCAAGAGACAAGCCTCTCCCCATCTTTCTCACCCACTTCTGTGACACTAGCTACGTGTGTTAGTCTAATCATTGTATCCCATTATTTATTCTTTTCCTATCATTTTGTATGGATAAGTCTATAAACAGGCCAAGAAACATTCTATGCACTACATGTATCCTATATACTGAATAATGTCAGCTGTGACTATTAATCCTTACATAACATTAGAGGAAACAAATTCAGAGAGAAATAACTTTTCAAGGTTACGCAGCCAGCGGGTGGTAAAGCTGAATTTAAACTCAGAGTCCATAGTCTTAATTACCTTAATTATCATACTCTGCTGCTAGTGCTGGGAAACTAGTAGGAGACTGCAGATGTTTGGTAATTTACCTTTTTCTCGAGCGTGGATACTGACCGTGCCAACCAGAGTATGTGGACAACCATTTACATTAGGGCTTTACCAAAATGCAGATCATTGCCTCCTAATTCACTCAGCCTCCAGCATCTCAGCCTTTGCTCACAACACTATCTAGTATAAATCCTAGCTCTCCCCTGCTCCTCTGTGTCTAACCAGAGGGAGCTCCCCATCCAGAAGAGATGTGCAGTGAGGCTCACAGTTCTCAAGCAGCTTGTGATTCCAGAATTAGCCTCATGCTGCTGCCATCCTGGGCCCTGAGGCCGAAAGTGGCTCTGGCTGAGGAAATGAATGAATCACCATTTGTTTTTTTTTAATTAGTCTTAGGCTATTTGCAGAAGCAGAACTTCAAATAATTAAAGGAATTTGAAGAAAAAAATAAAAGAAGTAGTGATTTCTTGCTTTGATGATACAGCCAGAGTGCATCAGCTTTAGCTGGCTACCTAAGGAGGGAGAAAACACTGTCAGATGGTTCTCTCCTTCAGTTCTCTTTCAATAAAGGCCCAGAGGTCAGCAAATATGATCTAAATTGGAATGAGCCAGACTTGGACAAGAGTATATTACTTTGTCCATCCATCTGATCCCTATCAGACACAATATAAGCCAATACTATCCATTTTACAAAAGGCTCAGGAACTGAACTCTGAATTCCCATCCGATTTTCTCCCCCACTGAATGTGTCTCCTAAAACAGTTCAATCAGTATTGAGGACGACATCCAGCTTCCTTTTGTGTCCCCCATTTTGAAATTCCTTCTTTGGAAGCACCTGCTTGCTTATCCAGCCATTACCTCAAACCAATTACACTTTTTAAATGAACCTATTTCCAATCTTACCTAAGATATAGAGAGCTAACAGGGATTTTTTTTTTCTAGCAAAAAGGAAAAGTAGAATAATTGACACAAATATAACTACCTTTAAACTCATCAAGAAACTAGTATCACAGGGCCATAAAATATACTGAACGTCAAGAAAAGACTGAAAGTTCCAAGTAAAGTTATATGGTGACCATCTGCTCCCTTTTGACTGAGCAGAGGTACCATCCATATCAGCAGTGATAAACAGAAAAAAATGATTTTTAGAATGTGGGAAAGCTTTGAAAGTTTACTAAAGTGAATGACCTGAGTAGTAGAATGAGATTTCTATGTGAACATAGCATTGTGGTGATATTTTGTTTGTGCTTTAACAAATGAATTATGCCTGGATATCAGAGTCCAGAGCTGGAAGCCAGGCAGTGGTGGCACACACCTTTAATCCCAGCACTTGGGAGGAGGAAACAGGAAGTGATAAGGCAGGGAAGAGACAGGAGCTTGGCCCTTTTAAGCTGAGGATCAATAGAGGTAAAAAATCTCTCTAGTGGTTGGCTCCTTTCAGCCTTTACCCTAGTATCTGGCTCTGGGTTTTTATTATTAAGACCAATCAGGATTCATGCTGTATGGCATATGACACAGGACACTACTATCTCAGAAAAAAAGGAGTGACTAGTTTTTATGTTATTTTATATAGTTGTTACTTTCTCTCAAAGGAAAAAATAAAACAGTATCCATTATGCTCGTCCATCCTGCCTAAAAGCATGCTTACACTTCTATCCACATATATATTTATGAAATTCCCAATTTGTCACATACAAATGACCAGGTGCCATACACTCAAGTATGAAGAATAATTTTTTAATAAATTACTTAAACACAAATAGGGAATTTATTATCCTTAGAAGTTGCAGACACAAGGTGCTCAAAATATGTAGAGTGGAGAGAACAGGGTCTCTAAACAGGTCCATTCCACAGGACAGGGATTATTTGCAGATGAACAGCCAGGACATCTCAGTGGAGTGGAGATGAGACATCTCCATGGACTGTGTAAATCCCAAACACCATAGGCATGGGTGTATCTGTGTTTGGGACACAGGATGAAGGAGGGAGAGCTGAATTCTCACTCATTTTCCATTGAAGATGAGGGGATTTGCGCAGCACTGTGTCTTAGATAGGGTTACTGTTGCTGCCATGAAACACCATGACCAGAGGAACTTGGGAGAAAAGGGTTTATTTGGCTCACACTTCCACATCACTGTTCTTCACTGAAGGATGTCAGGACAGGAACTCAAACAGGTCAGGAACCTGGAGACAGAAGCTGATGCAGAGGCCATGGAGGGGTGCTGCTTACAGGCTTGCTCCTCATGGCTTGCTCAGCCTATTTTCTTATAGACCCAGGACCACCAGCTCAGGGATGGCACCATCCACCATGGGCTGGGAACCCCAACCCCCATCAATCACAAATCAAGAAAATGCTCTAAAGGCGTGTCTGTTTACAGCCCAATCTCCTGGAGGCATTTTTAAAATTGAGTACCCTCCTTTCAGATAACTATTGTTTTATCAAGTTGACATAAAACTAACCAAAGCAATGTGACTCTCCAACAATTTTGAACATAAGATGAGCTGTTGCTAACACTGTGATGGGAAGTTGCAGAGGAGACAAGGTGAAATCAAGACAGAATACAGTCATTTTTTAATATGGTTGTTCCCTTCTCAACTAAAAACCATATCCATCGTGGCATCCAGCCCCCCTTCTCCCTCCAGATGGTGCAAATGTCCAATTCTGCCTATGGTTTCAGCACCACATGAACACTTAGGAAATTCTTATCATATTACCTATATTACAAGCAATCTTTTTTTTAATTTATTTTTATTTTATGTGCATTGGTGTTGGAGCCCCTGGAACTGGAATTGGGTACTGGGAACTGAACCTAGGTCCTCTGGAAGAGCAACCAGTGCTCTTAACCACTGAGCCGTCTCCCCAGCCCACAAGCCATCTCTTTTTCTTTTGTCTGTCCCATGATTCTTTTTTAATCCCACTGCAGTGCACTGTTGTGTGATATTTTGTTTGTGTTCTGACAAAAACCTTTCCTGGAGATCAGAGGGTGGAGCTAGCCACTAATTAACCATAGAGGCTGGGAGGCAGTGGCACACACTTTTAATCCCAGCATTTAGGAGGTGAAGACAGAAAGTGATAAGGCAGGGTGGAGACAGGATCTTGTCCCTTTCAGTGTAAGGATCTGGAGAGGTAGGAAGTGACTGTGGCTGCTCCCTTGCTTTTCTGATCTTCCAGGTTTTTACCCCATATCTCGTTCCTGATTTTTATTGATAACACTAATTAGGTTCATGCATCATCTGGCACCCAACGTTGGGCACCGTATGTAGGCAGAAGTTTCTGTCCCACCAGCAACTCCCAACTACCCAGCAGCCGCTTCCCAAATTACTGCACAGAGGCTTATATTAACTATAAATGCTTGGCCAATAGCTCAGGCTTGTTACTAGCTAACTCTTAAATTAATCTGTATTTCTACCATGTTTTGCCAAGTGGTGGTACCTTTATTAGCTTGGCACATTCATCTTCTGTTCCCTCTGTGTCTGGCAGGAGACTCATGACTCCACCTATCTCCTTCCCATCATCCTTAGTTTGGTTGCCCCACCTACACCTGGCTACCTGGCTACTAGCATTTAATAATCAGCATTTTATTAAACCAATTTGAGTGACAAATCTTTACAGTGTACAAGAGGATTATTCCACAGCAGTGCATGGGGCAAGGTACTGAATGAAGAGCCAGAAGAGCATTACCAGATCCTCTTTATCAGCTTTTTTCTGAGCCAAATGTCAACTCTGACTGACATCTGACAAGAGTTTTCCATTCTGAGATAGCACTGTGTCATTTATGTTCACCTAGCAACTGTATTCTACCACCCATCACTTTATTTTTATAAACCTCCAGATATTGTGCACAATCCAAAATCATTTTTACTACATCCACTCATCACTGGAGCCAATTAGCATCTTTGATTCAAAATCAAGAAAGAAAAAAAAATTCTAACAATATCAAAAATAGAACAAAACAAATCTTATTTTTCCTAAACTTGGTTTCTAGAAGGAAAAGGCTCTGGGAAAAGTATTTGGAGTTTTATCAGATTCCAAACAAAAGATGTTAATAATGACTTCAATCAGAAGCAGTCAGAATTGTAACATTGAGCATCAAACCTGAAACGTAATGCAAGCCTTTGCCTGCAGGGAAGAGTGGACCAATTGTGATGAAACAATAGTTTTATTTTAATCATGTGTTCTGGAAGAGCTCATATAAGGGAAATTCCATTGAAAGAAAAAAGTATATAAACTATCTGCCTTATGTTTTATTTATTCATCAGTTTTTTATGAGCAATTAAAAATATCTTGCCTATATCAATTCATTCTCAAAGCTAGACACAACATGATTTGAAGAGTAGCAAGAATATCCCAAACCCCCAAATAACTCTCCTTAAACCTTGGGATAAAAACTACCAGAATAATCCCCAGAATCTTCCTGTAATTCTGTGACTCGGAGGTTTCTCTGTCCCTTGCCATTTGGACACCTGTTCCTCTTACCACAGGGCTTTGCCTTTATAGGCGCTATTATCTCAGCCAGGTCATCCCTTGGGTGTCAGGATAACATTGTTCTGTAGTAACAATGCTTCAAAGTACAAGTTGTCCATAGTGACCAGAATGCGGTCTTAGTTACTTGAACCAGTTCGATTCTTCTTGATTTATTAAAGTCAATTTTAACAGGTTGTTACTCCCAATTCACTGCCAAGCCAGCTGGTAATTAAGTTCAGTCTTAAACACCAGGTACTGTCTGAAGTCCCAACTGCAGAAAGTTTTCACCCCACGATGTTCAAATACTATTTAAGCAGTCATGTTTGTGTTCTATCCTGAGTATCCTAAGTCTGATTTGACTTGTTCTATCGACACCCCTCTGGTCAGTGTCTCCCATAACTGATAGTTGGGACTGACCCCTCAGCAGCTTCACAACCGACAATTGCTCCTCTCAGTTTTCCAAGCTCCTGAACTTTCCCCGAGTGTTTCCCTGGGTGACTTCTATGTTTAATTTTGTCCATAGTTCTCTCTCACAGTCATACTCTGGCCTTCTAATAAGTCCAGAAATTTTATCCTACCTATCCCTCTGAGTACAACTTATAGCCAATTTATATTCAATTATTCATCCTTCACATGGAAGGCCCTTAAGCCCACAACCCCTGGAAAATGAGTATTTTTAATGTTATAGGGATAGACTTATTAGTAAAATTCATTGCATCTTATTTGAAAAAAGTTTTGGCCCTGATGACCTCTTGTAAGAGGCAACTCACACGCCTTCATACATCCTTTGATATGAGTAGTAAAGTACAAATTATGATCAAAATAAAGGTTATAACATAAGCAAGAAAACTGACATTTATATGAGGAAAAATATACCATTGGTTGTAAGCACATGATGATAATAACTCTCAAAATGAAATTTAAAGTTTTGGCAATGTGTGATCTTGATATAATTATGCTTGTAATTGTATATTTTTCAGATGCTGTATCAGTAACTGAGAGAAATAACATGTGTTATTCTATAAATTGTTCAAAACCGTGAACTCTCGCTTTTGAAAGTACAGAATCTTGAGGTCTTCCCACATATGGTTTTCAGGAAAATACTCCAGAGTAAATTACTTTAGGGAAACCAGGCTGAAAGAAGGCATCCCAAGCACTTTGCTGGCCTTATTACATATATACATACCTATATACATGTGTACATAGGATTTATCTCTAGTGTGAGTCATTCACGGGTTCAATAGAACTAGAATGAAAGCCTTTCCCACAATTCTCCCAAATAGGATTTTTCTTCATTGAATCCTTTCATGGTATCAAAAGGAACTGCAATTACTAAAGGTGAAGTATTATACATTTTAATTGTCTTTTGAGACAGAATTTTAGTATTTAGTCCGACTAGCCTGAAACTAACTAGCTTGAGTTACCAACTCTGTTTTAAGAACATAGATATTCATATAAATACACACACACATACACACATATATATGCATATATGTGTATATACTTATAATATATAAGCCCTGCCTGGCCTCAAACTTAACTATATAAAACAGATTGGCCTCAAACAAAGACACCCACCTGCCTCTGCCTCCTGAGCACTGGAAGAGATTATCATTTTTAAATACATATTTTAAACAACTAAAGCCTGGTTAACAAAACTCACTTTACAGCTGGGGACCAGATTAAGATATGATGCTGAAGAGTTTCATGAAATAGAGCAATAATTAATTAAAGCTTCAAAGAAGATGTGAATACAAAATTGGAGGAAGAAATCAAGGAAGTTTTGGCTTCTGCAACTGAAACTAATAAAAATAGACTCAGATGGCACCTACGGCAGTGACTCACATTCAATCATTTATAGCCTCATTCAAAATGGAGCCACTGCTTCTCAGTACAATTAAGGAAGTCACTGCATCTCTCAAAAGACTTTAGCCTCATTCACGGCTATTGTCAAATGCCTGCTATTACAGCTGACCTGTCACACAAAGGTAGGGAAGAGAGAAAGCTAGTATCAGTTGGATCCAGCCTCTCAAGATGGAAGGACATTTTCACGGAGGAAGATCACCATCAATTACGCGGTTGGAATATACCTAGAATAGAGCAGGGACAAGCTGCACTTAATTTTATAAAAATAGCCAGTAATTACATCTAACTCTTTTTGTTGTGATTACCTATGAAGTGTTGTAGGAGCAGAAGGAACTGGGGAGAAGTGTGGCTAGCAATGTCACGAGTGAGACAAAGAATGTACATTTAGTGCCAGGCAGGAAAATAAATTGCCAGATGGAGTTTCAAGAGATATTGTTCAGGAGCAGGGGAACAGAAAGAAATGTTAGGAGGAAGGCAAGGCTGACCTCTGATAAGAGACTTAGGATGAGGCAGAGTCACAAGGGAGTAATTTATAGATAAATGCTGAATCTAAACACTTGAATGAAGAGGAAAGACGGAAGAAAACATCCCAGTAGAGGCTGCCATACTAAGCATTTTTCCAGAAGACGTTGATAGCTTGCAAATGTCAGGTGGCTGAGATAAGCATTTGTGACTGGTCATAGATACAGTAGAAGACTGGAAATGGGGTGTGATTGGGTGAGTGCATCAAGTCAGCTCTGATAACACATTGAGAAATGCTGCCACACCCGTCACTTATGAGTAACAAGTTCAGTAGTTATGAAATTTTGGTCTTTGGGTGATACTTTGATCGTCATTACTACATCCTCATACAAACATAATCTGCTTAATGCAATCCTTTCAAGCATTAAGAAAAACCTTCACGGCCTGGCGGTGGTAGAGTATGCCTTTAATCCTAGCACTCAAGAGGCAGAGGCAGGGGATCTCTATGAGTCTGAGGCCAGCTTGGTCTACAGAGAGTTCTAGAACAACCAGAGCTGTTACACAAAGAAACCCTGTCTCAAAAAAAAAAAAAAGAAAAACCTTCACAACGAGCTTTATCCTAAGTGTTTGTGATACCATGAATTACTTATTCATAGATCTTTTGCTAACATCCGCTAACAGAGGTGCGTGACTTTCACAATAAAAGCATTTGATCTGTGTAACAGCTGAAATCAATCTGTGTATTACTGGAGATGCATACATACATGCCTTGCTAAGAACTGCAACACATACTTGTGACTTGCTTTCCTTTAGGCTCTTGCTTGATTTAAAAAAAAAGAAATTGTGTGTGTGTGTGTGTGTGTGTGTGTGTGTGTGTGTGTGTGTGTGTAAGACAGAGCAAGCACACTAGTATACAACCTCGGGTGTCACTCTACAGTTGTTCACCTTGGTTTAAGACAGGATCTTCATAGGCCTGGAACTAGCCATTTTGGCTTGGCTAGCTGGCCAGCAAGCCCGAGCGTCTGCCTGCTCTGTATTCCCCGCACTGGGATTACAAGTACATGTCACTCTGCTCATGCTGTTTCCACATGGATGCCAAGGATAAAACTTGGGTCCTTATGCTTACAGGGCAAGCTCTTTTCTGACAGAGCTATCTTACCAACCTCCTTGCTCTTTAAGAAAAAGAAACAGGGGAAAATAAGGTACCATTAACCTTCTACTGCTTGGGTAGCTCTAGGTCTTAATGTGAGTCATTGAACCTTCTGGACAGCTAAAGATGAAACAAGCCCAAAGGGTAGCCATTCAGTAAGGGAGCTTTGCATTAACAGAACAAGATCTTTTTAGACATGTAACTACAGCTCTCCTACAAGACAGATGCTCCTGGGTATTGGGAAAATACTTTTATCTGGGTTAAAAAAGAGAAAAGTGATATACATAAATGATCAATGTACAGAACCTCTATGTGGAAATCAACTAACACAACTAACACTTATGGGAGTATTGTCATAAAATTGGCAGAGCAAAGTATATGATGGCCCGTACTATCTGGTCTCATCACACAGATACACACACCTACTGAGTTCCTGCTATGCTGCAGCAACAATTGCTCCATTCAAGTAGCTGAGCCACCAAGACAGAAGTTGATGTAATAGCCAGTGTTGTATACACATTCTGAGCTTGGCCTCCTAGCTCACAAAGTAGTCATTTGTGACTTAACTTTGTACTGGATGAGTGTCAACTAAACTGGAACAATTTTGTAAGAAGTGAAAAAGAAAATATTTCTCAACCTACAAAGATACTCTACTGAGAAAATTACATCTGGGACTCAGTTTAGACAAAAGACTTTCATTTCTTTGAAACCTTAGTAGGTTCATCAGGTACTAAAGGCAACTAAATCTCTATATTCCCAAGTCCTGGCTTCATTTATTAGATAGAATTTCGAGAGGGCCCCACTGCTCATTTCAAAGTTTTATCTTATATCTTACTAATAAAGACTCTGCCAGTGAAAGATAGGTACTTAAACAGAGAAGAAACTAAACCCGTTCATGTGGTAATGTATTAGCTTTCTGTTCCTATAAAACTATCTGATATATCAGCTTATGAGGAGAAAGTGCTTATGTCGGCTCCTTTCAAACATTCCAGTCCTTAATCAGTTGGCATTACTCCTTTAGGGTTTATGGTAAAATGACACTTCGTGGTAGTAGCATTTAACAGAGAAAAACCATTCACATCTTAGACAGGAAGCAAAGTAAACAGGAACAGTGGTGACCACAGTCCCACAATCCCCAGTGAAGGTGCGTTCACAGTGACTTAACCCATTAGGTGCCACCTCTATAGGTTCTATAGTGTTACCCTGAGGACCAAGCCTTCAACACATGAGTCTTTGGGGGCACATTTGTGATCTAAACTATATGAAAAGTATTACAATATTTTCAGACACAGCAAAGGGTGATGTGGCTACAAGCCTTCATCTGAGGAATGTGGGACCTTGTCACTACACCACCCGCCTGCCTTCCAAGCGCTTTGCTGGCCTTATTATTTTGTCTTTTTCTCACTTAGATCATCAGCTAATCATTTCTGTTAATTAGCTGTTAAGAGAGCAACGTGATGTCTAGGAAGCCGAATCCAGGACCAACTTCTAATTATACTCTACTGGAAACAGAAAGGTTCTGTGTCAGGTGATCTCTAGAGAACATCAGTACATAAATTGTATTCCTTTCACTCTTCTTTTCAAAACTAATATTTCTTTACTTATTTACTCTGAGTGTATATATGTGTGTGCATAGATATGTGTGTGTGCATGCTTGCATGCATGTGTACACACACACACACACACACACACACACACACACACATGCATGCACACAAAGATCCACCTGCAGGGCCTGGTGTTCTTCTTACACCTCATGAGGCCCAGGTTTTGAACTCAGGTAGTCAGGTTTGGAGACAAGCTCCTTCACCTGCTAAGTCATTTTGTTCCATCTCCCTGTTTACTTTTCTAAGTCTTTCGTGTTGTGCTAACTTCATAAAGATTATTTTATGTTGTAAAATCTTAGAAGAAAGCAGTGATTAGCCTTCATGACCTTGAATTTGGCAATGTATTCTTAGATGGCACCAAATGTATGAACAAGAGCAAAAAATAGATACATTGGATTTCCTCCAAATTTGAAGCTTTTATATATCAAAAGACATTATCAAGAAACTAAAAAGGCATAACATCCTTGCAAAGCTGCATCCAATAAAGGACTTGGACTCAAGAATTTATTAAAAAAATTTTAAACAGCCTAACTTTAAGTAATGAGCAAAGAATCTGTGTAGACATTTCTTAAGGAAGATTCCTAAGTGGTCAGCAAGCACATGACAAGATGCTTACTATCGTCAACCACTAGGAAAGCAGAAGTCAAGATCCCATTAAGACACCAGTTTATGCCCACCATGATGGCTCTCATTCTTCATCAAACAAACAGGTGTTCATACATATATAAACAAATAGGAACCCTGTATATTGCTCGTGTGTGTATAAAATAGTGCAACTGCTGTGGAAGGCAGTGTGGTGGTTCCTCAAAAAGCTCAATATAAATTACTCTATATGATCCAACAGTTCCACTCTTGGGACCACAGCTGAAAGAATTTAAAAGAGGTAAGAAAACAAAGGCTTGCACATGAATGTCTATAGCAGCACTGTTCCCAAGTGAATGTTATAAATGGGGAAACAAAATGTAGCATTTGAAGACAACGAAATATTATTTGCCAAAAAGGAAATGAAAGCCAGGCAGTGGTGGCACTCACCTTTAATCTCAGTACTCGGGAGGCAGAGGCAGGTGAATCTCTGTGAGTTCGAGGCCAGCCTGGGCTACAGAGTGAGTTCCAGGAAAGGCACAAAGCTACACAGAGAAACCCTGTCTTGAAAAAAAAAAAACAACAACAAAGAACAAACAACAAAAAAGAAAAGAAAAGAAAAAAGAAACGAAGTGGGGCTGGAGAGACGGCTCAGCAGTTAAGAGCACTGACTGCTCTTCCAGAGGACCCAGAGTTTGACTCCCAATTCCTACAGGATAGCTTACGTTTACAATTGTCTGTAACTTACAACTGTCTTGAGAGGTGCAGGACGAAAATTGGTAAGTAAAATTTATACAAAGGGGAGTGAGGGATAGCTCAGCAGTTGTGCTGGATAGTCTTATGTCAACTTGGCACAAGCTAAAGTCATCTGAGAGGAAAGAACCTCAATTAAGAAAATTATCCCATAAGGTTGGTTTGTATGAAGGCCTATAAGGCATTTTCTTAGTTAGTGATGGATGGAGGAGGGCCCAACCCATTATGGGTGGTGCCATGCCTTAGGCTGGTGGCCCTGGGTTCTATAAGCAGCCTGAGCAAGCCGGTAAACAGCAGCCCTGCATCCCTCTCCATCAGCTCCTGCCTCCAGGTTCCTGCCCTGTTTGAGTTCCTGTCCTGACTTCCTTCAGTGATGAACAGTGATGTGGAAGTGTAAGCCAAATAAACCCTTTCCTCTCCAACTCACTTTAGTTATGGTGTTTCATCAGAGCAATAGTAACCCTAACTAAGACAGCAGTCTGGAGCACTTTTTTCTCTTTCAGAGGACCCAGGTTCAGTTCCCAGCACTCACATGGTGGCTCACAACCATCCATAATTTCAATTCCAGGAGCTCTTACACCCTTATCTAGCTTCCATGGGCACCAGGCATGTTATGTGGTGCACAGGTATACATGCAGGCCAAACACTCATACACGTAAAATAAAACAAATTTATTTTTAAGAAATTTGAAAAATAAACTAAATATTGATCCATGCTATGATATAAAGCAACCTCAAAACCATTACAATAAGTCAAGAAGCTTGAGGCAGTAGTTCACATATTTACATGGGCTGTCAGAAGGGATATTGAACTTATGTGGATAGAAAACAGTTGGTTTCCTGGGTTTTCAGGAATGGAGACTGGCAAGCAATTGCTTAGTAGGTACAGGGTTTTCTGTTAGGATGATGAACATGCCTTGGAACTTAAGAAACTAGCAGGTATAAATCAGTGTGGACATACTTGATGCCACTGAATTGTATACTTTAAATTGGTCAATTGAGTACAAATTTAACTCCCATTTGAAAAAAAAACCAGAAAATTGTTATTGAATGAACTGGCATGCAAATTTGAAATTAGACTTCCTGGGGAATCGATGAAACCTTAGTTCAGACAAGGCGACATTAACTTGAAGTTATCTGGCTCTCTGAGGTGACCATGAGACACATGATAGTGTTAGATGTTGACATTGATAGATGCAGTGCATTGGACAAACTAGAAACCACAGAAGTACATCTATCCTGTGGTGTAGAAATCAGGGGGAGTCCACAGGAGAGGTGCTTGAGAAGACTTCAGCATCTTTCTACAAAAACCAGCTGTGTCTGTCAAGAGAATGAGCTCTATTTTGGAGATGCAGAATGAGGGTAGGAGATTCAGGAAGTATCCCAGGGGGGTATACTTTCCATTTTATGAAAGTCAATGTCATTAACTTCTACAGAGAATGCCTTGATGCATGGCATGGGCACAAACTACCCAGACCCCTAATTAAAGGGATTTGCTGTAAACTTCCTTCTTCCTGGTGTGTGACTCGCCTCATTTCCAAACTGGTTCAAAGCTATCATCACCCTAAGGATGACTCTTGAACTTGGGTGCACGTGCATTTTGATATATTACTAATACGTAATTACATAATATCAATTATGTAAAATCAAACTAGGGTTTCTCTTCCACTTAGTAGAAAAGTCTAGCTTATTTTAATTTTTGGTCAGGAGCCTAACCTCCAGCCCCTAGCTTATTTTTAAATGGGAAAAAAGGAAATGTTTAATGATGATTACATATGGAACAGTTCCATCTAGTATAGACAAAAAATAAAATAAAAAACCTTCACATATCCTTGGGAGTGGGGTGGGGTTCTCAGACTGAAAAATCCAGCAGGTCTTCCATTAGGATGTTTTCTTGACTGTAAGTGTACAGAAAAGTCAGACTAACAGCAGATTAAATGTGCAGGTTTGTTTAATATAATTTGAAGAGGTGACAAGAGGTTATCTCTCTTGCTTAATCATGCCAAAGCTCCCCTGGCATTTTCTATATCTCCTTTCTGTTTTGTTTTGTTTTTTTGGTTTTTCAAGACAAGGTTTCTCTGTGTAGCTTTGTGCCTTTCCTGGATCTCGCTCTCTATAAGGATATTAGAAGATATAGGACATTAGAATAAGGATATGAACAATAATATACTATAGTATTTATTATTATAGTAATATAATAACATTTAATATTATAGATAATATATGATATATTACAACACATATATTGTTAATATATTATAATAGTATTATATAACATATAATACATAGTATACTATATTATATACAGCATAATAATAGATATATATTATACTAATATATTATATAATATGTAAATAATATAAAATAAGGATATTATAAAGTCTCATACTTCTGGATGCATGGTCACCACATGCCACCAGGGTGGCAGACAGCCTGCATACATTTAAGACATAGAGAAGTGGGGGGGAGAGAGGAAACACCAACCACGCTGTTCCTCCATCAGGCGTGGTAAGCTAATGTCACAATAGACATTTGCCTCTGCCTCTGCAAGAACAGATTTGCATGCCCACCTCAGGACACAGGGGGGCAGAAAGAAAACTTTCAGCATTTCCATCCTTTAGCAAGTAGAAGGCTGGGAACAGAGGGAAGGGCTGGGAATGGAGTTTTAGGTTAGCCAACTTTAAATTTGAGCTGTTTGTCACTTTTTCTTGTAAAATGTTAAAGATGTTCTTCGATGAGACACTCTTTTTAAAAAGATTTTATTTGTACAGAATTTTAAGTGTGTGTGTGTGTGTGTGTGTGTGTGTGTGTGTGTGTGTGTACTGTACATGCCCTTGGAGACCAGAAGAAGGTGTCAGATAGCCTGAAGCTTGAGTTACACATGGTTGTGAGTCACTAGATGTGAGTTCTGGGAATCAAACTCAGGTCCTCTGGAAGCATAATCTCTCTTAACCTGTGAGTCACCTCTCCAGCCCCAGGTGAGACATTCCCAGTTATTAGGCATAACTGAGTTTTTGCCTGAAAAACAAGAACACTAGAAATGTCAATCTCATAACCTAGGAAGTTCATAATTGCTTAAATTTTACACTATCACATGTACCAGGCTTTCTCTTGGCCACCAACCAGCTCCCAAATCATGACACAGAGATTTACTAGTTGTAAGTGCTTGGCCTTATCTTAGCTCTTATTTAATCTGTTTCTCTTTATCTACATTTCGCCTCAGGGTTTTTTTCCTTTCTTTCTGTCTGTCTTACTTTCCTATTTCTCATTATTGGCTGGCTGGTGACTGCCTGGCTTCTGGCCCTGGGCGTGTCCTTCTCTTTCTCCCTCCTTCTCTCCTCCTTCTTCTTTCTCAAGCTTGGACTCCTACTACTACTTATTCTCTCTGCCCGCCAGCCCCGCCTATCCTCTACTGCCTAGCTATTGGCCAGTCAGCTTTTTATTATTCCAATCAGGTGCCTTAGGCAGGCAAAGTGAAACAAATGTAACGTATCTTTACACAGTTAAACAAATGCAGCACAAGCAAATGTAACACATCTTTACACAGTTAAACAAATGCAGCACAAACCAATGTAACACACCTTTACACAGTAATTTCCACAACAATCACAGGAAAAAAACTGTTACTTTACTCTTTATGACTTGAGTCATTTCTATTTAAAATATTTTAATATATATTGACTTGTTTGATTTTAGTTCATTTAAAGACCTTGAGGGCTCAGGATGTAAGAGATAAAACAAGCTACAAAATGATCTATTTACCCTGATGTAGTAATTCAAGGAATCTGGTTTAGAGCTCAGGATATATGACAATAACTTTTAATTTGAAAATTGTATTTCCTCTACTACCCTCCTTTCCTTTAAACACTCAATTAGTCACAAGTACTTATATGAACACACACACACACACACACACACACACACACACACACACACACAGAGTCAGATGAGCAGAGGGGAAGGAAGCCATTTTTTAAACCTTGGCCTGGGTAAAAGAAGGTCATAACTAAATGTCTAAATCCCAGGAAATTATTATTTTCCTAGGGAATACAAATCTATTTTAACTTATTACACCTGAAAAACTGATTTATGCAGCAATATTTCAGGGAAGAGTGGTCAGATTTATGATGACAAAAAAAAAATCAGTCAGTTTACGAACAAATCCAACTTCCTTTCTGTTACTCACCAAACCTATCTCAGCCAACCAGGCAAAGGAAGTCTAACCCTGACCAGTCTCCCCTGCAGAAACGCTTTGTCAGCCGGCAGAGATTCCCAGCCGAGGATCTGTAATTACTTCCTGAATTTCGAAGAACAGATTAAATGGCTATGTACAGAACTGAATATTACCATCTACAAATCTTCCTGCCAACTGATTACCATGAGTTATTAAATGAGTTTCCCGTGTTCCAAAAGATTTCCTGTGCTAGCACATCCTTTGTGAGAGTGCGTATTGCCTCTGACAAATGATTCAAAAAATAAATTTTGAGTGTCAAACAAAATGAAGCCAAGGATGTGGTAGAAGAGATTTCAAGGAAGATGCAGATCTACCTCGTGGGGAAGAACTTTATAATACGTTTTCTAAGGCATAAAGGGCATCTTTTCACATTTACTTGTAAATATTAAAATTCATTTACCAAAAGAACAAAAGTCTTCATAAAGTATAATGTTTATAGGTTTTGAGCTTTAATAACCTGGGCTACAACTGTGATAAAAAAAAAAATAATCTGGAAATATCACTCCAGGGAAAATGCAGTCTCTTCTATTTGGTTGAAATGGACTTCTAATCTGCTAGCCAAAGGGCATAGTTTAACTATCTCTATGGCAACCATCTTTTTCATTTATTGCAGCATCTGGAGAAAGAGCATGCTGTGTATGACTGCATAATGCAGTTGTTCTAAGTGTTAATAAATTTTCTCTGATGTGCTGTTTTACAGATTGCCATCACATCTACAGCCTTACTCACGAAGGTTACAAGATACACTGGGTCTTAGAACATTCTTCTGCAGATATCTGGTTGTATCAATCCCCTTTGGCAGGCTCCTCCAGTACAATGTGTTGTGTTTGGAAAGTACATTCTAATCACTTCCACGTATCTTCTCAATATCCGTTATGGATGGAGTCGCCTCTAGACAGGTTAAATGATGGCTAATATGGAAGGGAGAGGAATCTGCTGGCCTCTCGTAGAGACTCTTCAACAGTTCAAGGCAGAGAGAACAAGTTACCCTGTTGCAAATGTCAGGCAGACTTCAGAACCTAGAATTAGAACTCCAGGAAAGAGTTAGACCCGAGTCCTGCCAGCCTGCACTTTGGTGAATGTGGTGTCTGGGCATCGGGATGGTAGTCGACATACTCTACAACAGTGCAATGGAGAAAATATCATTATCTCCATTAAATATGTGTAACATGAGTCTAAAAACGGCTGAGTAAATGATGACCTGTCACTGAATATTGTCACAGTGGGGAGTAGCAGAGACAGTATCTACTATTGGTAGTGACCCTTATTGGCATAATCTTGTTTTAATTTGGAAAAAGGAGTGATTATATTTTCTTTGTAGGACTATTGTGGGAATTCATTGAGAGGAAGTCATATAAGATACTAAGCCCTCACCTTACAGAACTATCTCTGTGCTATGATTTGACTCTGTAAATTCCCCCCAGGCTCATTTTGAATGTTTGGTCCCCAGCTGGTGGTGCTGTTTTGGAAGGTTCTAAAAATGTTGGGAGGTAAAGGCCCAGCTAGAGAGCTTTTAAAGATTATAGTCCACCCCTGGCTCCTTCTTGGTCTACAGTGACATGATCAGCTTTTCTCAGCCATACTGAGAAGTGGTTTATCCCAGGTATTTTGATCACAAGGCAAAAATTAAGCATCACCTTGTGGCACAAGGCCTGTGTTCAGGGAATGACAGGACCCAGTACTTCCATGCAGTGAGTTGTATACAGAGGCTGTCCTGACTGTTGACAGATTAAAGTAGTGTGTAACTTGCCCAACACCTCTAGAAGGTAGGCACTACCATTATAAATGAGAAAACTAAGTCATGGGTAAATGCTGGGAATTTACTGCATAGGAAGACTTGTCTCAGAAGAAGATGGAGGGGGCAGCAAGATGGCTGAGCAGAGAAAGAGGAATTAAGTTTGATCCTTGAAACCCTTGGTGGAAGGAGAGAACACCCAAAAGTTGCCCTCTGACACACACACACACACACACACACACACACACACACACACACCACCACCACCATCACCACCACCACCACCACCACCACCACCATCACCACCACCACTAACAACAACAACAACAACAACAACAATAATAATAAAATCCTTAAAAGGAAAAGGGAAAACGTTAAGATATTCAGGACTTTATGACTACTATAAAGACCAAGCCAATGGCATGTAAAGGCAGAAGTCTAACACCAGAATGAACTGGTGGAGTGACGTTATCCTGTTGCTAGACCAGCAGGATTCAGGATGAAGGAATGGCGGCTGGAGGGGAAGGCGGGAATGGCTGGGGTCACATCCAAAGGAGGCACCATGCATGAGCAGAGTCTTCAAGAAGAGGAGCTCTCTGGAGCACCTTTGGTACTTTCAAAAATAGTTCTTGACCATTTTACTAAATTTCATCACATCTATCTGGGACTTACTGCTCAGAATAGAATTTGAGGAAATAGAGTTGCCCCCCCATATCCATGGTCTTCCCATCTGTGGGTTCCACCAACTGTGAATTGAAAATATTTTTTAAAGGTATCTCTACAGAATGTGTACAGATTTTTTTTTTAATGTCATTCCCTAAACAATACAACACAGTAAATATCCTCACAGTACTTACATTGAGGTAAGTATTGTGAGTAATTCTATCAATGGATTACAGCATATGAGAGGATGTATGTAGGTCAAATGCAAACCCTATGCCATTTATTATAGAGGACATGAGCACCCATGGAGTGGGAACTAATCCCTTGTGGATAATAAAGGGTGCCTGTGTTTTAGAACAGAGAAGAGTAACTGTTAAATGTATCTATTAAAGACATATTAAGTTAGAGCTTTCTTTAATAGCTCAAGTTTGAGATGAAAGCTCTTCTGTCTGAGCCATTTTGCAAGCGGTCCACGGCACCCCTGAAACTGTCTGACGATAGGTCATTTGTGGGACTAGGAGCCCAGTCGTTAAAGCGCTTGTGCAAGCATTGAGGACCCAACTTTGAGTCCCAGGATCCATGTAAAAAGTCAGATGTCAGCCGGGCGGTGGTGGCGCACACCTTTAATCCCAGCACTCGGGAGGCAGAGGCAGGCGGATCTCTGTGAGTTCGAGGCCAGCCTGGGCTACCAAGTGAGTTCCAGGAAAGGCTCCCAAGCTACGCAGAGAAACCCTGTCTCGAGAAACAAAAACAAAACAAAACAAAACAAAACAAAAGGTCAAGTGTCACCATACACACCTATAATCCCAGTGTTGTAGAGCTAGGGATGGGGGTGGGGATGGGAGGGTTGTCTCCGGGGCTTACTGAGAGACCCTGTCTCAGAAACTAAAGCAGGCCATGAAGATGGTCAGTGGTAAAAGTACTTGTCACACAAGGTTAACAGGCTCAGCTTGATTCCGGAGCCCACATCAACAGCAGGACATGGTGGCCCCCGTCTGAAATCCCAGCACTCCAGTGGTGAGATGAGAGGTGGGGTCCAGAGAATCATCCCAGAGCTCAAGGGTAAGCCTGCCTTCAGCACACAGTGCAGCAGTAGAAACAAAGGAAAATTTGCCTCAGAACAAATGGAAGGAGAGAATCAACTCCTGTCCCCCAAATTGTTTCCCAACCTCCACACATGCGCTGTGCACAAGCACACACAATAACACACACAATTAAACTAATTAATTAAAAAATAATGTGGACAGTGAGTGAGGAAAACACTTGATGTGAACTTCTAGCCTCCACAAGCATGGGTACACAAATGCACACACACTCACACACACACACACACACACACACACACACACACACACATGAGGGGAGAGAAAAAGAGAGAGATTATTTGTGAGATTATCATTTCCATTCTTGAATCTTTTTCTAATGGAAAACCAAATTATAAACAATGGATAAATTCCCAGAGTGGCTTATAAGAACTTATTTTAAACTTTAGTGCTGCTAGAATAGAAATTTATACAAATCATCTTGAACAGATACATCATAACTCTTCAACAAACTCACTGGAGCACCTACAATACAGCAGACGTGGCGTTTATACTGAGAAATCAGTCATTAGAGTGCAAAGTCCCTTACAGTCTGTTTGGTAAGAACAGGGGTGGTGGTGCACATCTTTAATCCCAGCACTCGGGAGGCAGGTGGATCTCTTTGAGCTCGAGGCTAGCCTGGTCTACACAGCAAGCTCCAGGACAGAAGAGAGTGAAGTTTACTAAAATAGAAATGGTTGGGAGGAGTACAGTCCAGCGTATTTTTAAGGTGTCTGTGGCCCTGGGTTCCAGATCCAATACTATGAAAATTAAAAAGTAAAATAGAAATGTGATAGGATTTCCTTCTCTCCCTTCTTTGCTTCCCACTTGTCCAAAGATTCCCTCCCTTTGTTCTCTTTCTCCCGACACACCCTCATCCTTAATCACCTGAGGCTAACTAGTAGTCTATCAATAGTAGGAATGTAAGGTACAGCGGGGACTTAGGACACGAAGAAAAAAGGTCTTGAGAAGAGCAGGGGAAGTTACGAAAGATAAAAAGGTGTGCACGGCCCTAACAGGAGAAAAAAATCCCACACAAACCAGAGCGAAGCAGTTGCTACCTAGGATATTCAGATACTAAATTACACAGGGCTTCCCCTTCTGCATAGGGTTCTGTAGCATATTAATTACTTTTCTCATTGCTGCATCAAAATCCCTGACAAAAGCAACTTAAAGAAGAGATTTAGTTTAGTTCAGTTTAGAATCCATCGTGCTGGCAGGAGAGTGAAGCATTGGTTGTGTTGTATCTGTAGTCAGGAAGCAGGAAAAGATAAACGTTGGGCTCGGCACCACTAGGACCCAGCAGGCAGAGACGGACACACATATGCCAGCCCAGGGCCGTTTGCCTTGGGTGGAGAAAAGAGGCGCGGAGCTCACCTTGCGGCGCCAGGCGGTCGGGCACCATTATGGTGAACAAGTATATGACGGGGTGTGGGAGAGAGGCAGGGTGCTTCAGGTCCTGTGGAGAGAGGCAGATCTGGGGAGGTGAAGGCAGTGAAGAACCGGGCGGATGTGGGAGGCCTGCTTGCCACCCTGGGCCATGGTGATGTCTGGTCCTGGGCTGCTGCCCAGGGCTGTGTCTGAGTCTGTGGCAGTGTAGGCCGAACTGTGGATGGGAGCCATATCTGGGTCCGTGGCCCTTCCGAAGCCAGGGTCTGTATTGAGGTCTGTGGCTCCTGTTAGTATTGAAGGCTATGCAACCGGTCTGAGCTACCACCTGAGGCCAAGGGGACCACATGGTTACTGGGCCCATGCTGATCTGAGAGGCCTGTACTGCCACTCAGGGTTATGGCGACATCCGGGCCCAAGCTGCTGGTGCTGGCCATGTCTGGGTCTGTGGTCCTCCTGAAGCTGGGGTCTATGTCGATGTCCGTTGCCTGTGTTGCCACAGGGGCCCATGCAAACCATGTGTTGAATTATGTGCTAGACCATGTGTTGAGGTGGGAAGGCCATACAGAGCTGGCCCTACCCCTCGCTGGTCTGGGGAAAACTGCCCCCCCCATCGGAGAGCTGACCTCTGCCCCTTGTAGGCCCTGGGATAGCAACCTTGATGACCCCAGAAAGGGAGATCTGGCCCCACCCGAATAGGAGAGCCCTCATACACGTGGGAGAGCTGACTACCCCCCCTCACCATGGGTGTGGGAGAAATGGCTCTGCCCCTCATCTGAGGGGGGTTCTCCCAGCAGCCAGGTCAGACCAACTCAGCTACCACCCAGGCACACATCTAGGACTTTGAATTGGCTTACCCCAACATCTACCCCATCTATGACCTACTGGAGCACATGAAGGGACTGGTCCTGCTGAACCATAGCCACAGGATCTCCATGACTCTGAGCAACTGCAGGATATCCAAGAGGAGTTTCCGTCAGGGTCCAGCACTGATGGTGTACAGAAGCCAGAGGCCGTGGAACAGACCAGCAACGCACGACAATGAACATTTGCAAGTAAACTGGTAAAGGATGTATGACACACTGCCCCTCCCAATGCCAGTAAGACGAGGGGATTGAGAAGTAGGAAAGATGGAGGACTGCTGCGGGATGTCTTTCTGTACACTGTGAATATGTGTTGCTCTCATTGGTTGATAAATAAAGCGGTTTGGCCAATGGCGAGGCAGAATAAGGTTAGGTGGGGCATTCAAACTGAAGATGGAGATGAAGAAGGGCAGAGTTAGAGCAGACACTGCTCAGCAGCCCAAGAAGCAAGATGTGAAAGGACCAGTAAGCCATGGACCACATGGTGGTACATAGATTAGTAGAAATGGGTTAACTTAAATGTAAGAGCTAGCTAGTAATAAGCCTGAGCCATCAGCCAAACATTTACAATCAATATAAGCCTCTGAGTGATTATTTTAAAAGTGGCCGTGGAACTAAGTGGGACAAAAAAAGCTTCTGAATACGGAGGAGGGAAGTGTTGTTTTTGTTTGTTGTTTTTAATTCATATTCTTTTTTATGTATTAATCTTATTTTTGTTATTTATTTATTTAGTTTTCTGTTGTTGAATAGTCTTTCTGCACACTATGAAGAGGTGTGGTCTGACTGGAGTCACTAGCCAGATGGAGAGGAAGCAGCATGGACAATATAGAGTAAAGATAATAAAACCACAAGACAAAAAGTAGATTGATAAAAATAGGCTAATTTAAGTTGTAAGAGCTAGTTAGTAACAAGCCTAAGCTATCAGCTGAGCATTTATAATTAACAGGAAGTCTCCATGTCGTGATTTGGGAGCTGACTGGCAGGACAGAAATACCTGCCTACACCTGTGAGCATGTAAGAGGCCCATGGTACTGAAAAAAAGAAACAGAACAAAAAATGCTCATAATTAGAATCCTTTCTGATGTAACTAATAAACTATAAGGCTATATGCTTGGTTACACCACAGAAACTGACTTTTTCTAGCTTCAGAAGAAAGGGATTTGTTGGAAAGGTATACAATAATTCACAGACTGACTGGGACTGAATTCCAAGGCTGGTAACTGCATAGGAGACGCATAGGGAAGATAAGGGATTAGGAATCAGGCCAAAGTCTCCTCACAGCCATGGTGGCTGGAAGGTCTCCATGACTGCCCACACTCAGCTCTGGCTAGATGCTCTTCCATGAAGTGTTTGAAAACTGGCCCTATACAAAAGCTTTACTAAACTCAAATTCAAATTCTTTGACAGGAACATCCAACTGCTCTTGTCCAGAGGAAGTCTTTAAGCTCCATCATTTCTAAGAATCACACAGCATGGATTCCATCAGAATAGATTCTGGATCATCAAGACAAAGTACAAATGTTTACTGTACACTGCTGTGACAGTTTATCAAAGTATTATTATAATGAAGACAGAATTTCAATGGAAGTTTTCAGAACTGTTTGTAAGGGCAACAGCGAAGGTCTGCTCAAGAATTATCTTCTTTGAAACAAGTGGCTGTGTGCTGCTTCCCAGGCCCAGTGACATCTATAACACCTCCTGCACTGAAGCTCAGGGGTCACTGAGGAAGAGGGGTAGCTGAGTGGTTGGAAGAGCCAGAGGAATAGGAAGTTTGCTACGAGATTGAGTCTCCTAGAAATGTAGCCACACCCATGAAGTTTCATCATCATGGCTGCCTAAACAATACCTGAGCAAGGACAAAACCAATGGACATCCAAATTTGGAAGTGGGGAAATGCAAGTGTTTCAACTTTAGGCAAAAAACTTTAGGGGCATCTAAGAGGGAGAAACAGTCTTTCCCATGGCAGAGCACACCAATAGGTTATCATGTTCAGGCCTGAAAATATACATACAACTATATTATACAGACTGGGCAGGGTGTTCATATATATATATAATGCGTGCGTGCGTGCGTGTGTGCGTGTGCATGTGTGTGTGTGTGTGTGTATGTGTGTGTGTGTAACAACAATTAAAAAAAGAGGCCATGAATTTGAAGAAGAGCAAGATGGGGGAGGTCCATGTGAAGAGTTGGAGGGAGGGAGGAAAGGAAAGGAGGGAAATGATTTTTAATTTAAAAAAGAAGCGTCTTCACTGGTCAATTCATACACTGCTCTAGACACCCTTGATTTGTTTCTTACATCCTGAAGCAAGCATCTTCATCAAGATTTCTACTTACTGGGATAATTTCATTTTTTAACCATCCATGTAAAGGTGTAGGAATAACCACATTGACACACCCACTTTACATATGACATGTCAGTCTCAGAGGAGGTACTTGGTTATTATGGAGTACAAACAGATTTGGAACAATTAGTTTCTTCTGTCTTATTTACTCTATGTAATCAAAACATAAGTAAAAATTATCAAAGATATAATTTCCTGTAGGAAATCCTTGACGCTTATTTTTATGAGTGATAGCAATTTGAAAGACACAGATGGCTGACTAGAAGATTTACTATAAATGAAACTGAATTCATTCATTATAAACCAGGTTGCATAATGCTATTCAAAGCTTTACATTTCACTTGGAAAGAAAACTAATTATTAAGATTGCTTCTTGCAAATCAGTCTTCTGGCCTGTTTCTTTACAGAATTGAGACTAGACTCATAGATATTTGTTCTGACTTAAGTTATATCTGAGCTTGAAATTTTTATATCTGGGCTTCTGCACATACTTTGATAATACTTTTAAATCCAAATGCATTTTTAAAGTAAGATTATAAAATTTAAGAACAATAATTTTAGAGGAACATCATTACCATTATGCCAAACTCAGTGTTACTCCCTGACATTTCTAATTACTTAAAGGAATTTTCATATTGCCTAATATTTTCATTTCTCCAGCACTTCCATTTTATCCCTGCGAAGGCAAAGATAAAATTCTCCATCAGATAGTTATGAAGTCTGCAAAAATTGTGTCCTTATTAGGTGTATAGAATGTCAGACTCAGTTTGGATCTGGTAAAATGGGCTTTGGTGGTTGAGAAGACTACAGTGAGGTCACTATTCAGTGGCTTCATAGACTTGGTCAAAATTGCAGGGCTCAGCAGTGGGAAGGTAGATAGCACAAGGGAGGGTGTCAGTGTGGTGTTTGGTTCAGCAGCAGATGAGGCAATTACAGAGCCCATTATTCAAGTGACCAGTGTATGGCCAACTGCCACGAGGAAGCTGATTTAGGATGGAGGGGCTCATGCGGCGTCAGATGAAGAGAGGGTGGGAATAGAGGTCTACTCCTTGAGTGGAAGACACTGAGCATCTGGGAACTTACCTGATCCCAGACCCTCAGATCTTCCCCAGCTAGTAGGAAGAACAGAGACCAAAATGCACCCAGGAGAGTATTTAAGGGTGCACATCCAGAGACCCCGGGTAATGAGCTAGAACAATAGGCAATCAAAATAACATTCGGTCTCCTTTTCCCACAACCTTTTGTCAGCTGAGCAATGACGTGTCCCAAGTCATTCCAAATACCTTTACATTTTTCCTTCATGATATAATGATGTTGCTATTATTTTGATGCTTAGCTAAAATGTACTGGGCTTGTTTACCCAGGTACAGCTTGCTCTCAAGGTCCCCACTTCTAGATCACACTAAGCCAGTGACCGGAACCAGACATCTTAGCTGGTAACTGAGGTTGCTCTGCTTTAAGGACCCCATTCCAAATAGGAATTCCTTCCCTAAGAACTGAAATGGAAGGCAGTTAGAGAGCCTATGAGTCACTAGAACTAGAAAGTGACATCAAGTCAGGCTAAGGCAACTGCTTTGAGCCATGGAGAGCTGAACTTACAAACGGCCAGAAGTCAGTGTATGGAGATCCCAGGGTGTGCAGGACTTGGTTCAGTCGGGGACATCTGCTCCAGTGTACAGAAATCCTGTCCCCCGGTTTCTGCCACTCCTCCCCAGACTTCAACTGCCTTGTGGCAAATACTCATGGAAACAAAATGATCCCCATGTATTAACTGGAAATTGTTTTATCTTATGTTGTAATAGATGTTTTATTTCAGTCCCTCTATCTCTGTGTATGTGAGAGACTCACTAACTGTCATTAACCACCTGATTCTCTTACCTCAGCTTCCCTCCAGCAAGTGAGCTGATACATGAAGTATGTACCACCATACCCATCTTCCATCAAGCTTCTGATTCTCCTGTACCACCTTTCTAGTGCTGGAATTCCAGGCATGCACCATCACACTTAGTTTATGTGGTAGGGATCAACCTAGGGCCTCCTATATGCAGGCCAGAATTCTACCAACTGAGCCACATCTCCAGCTTACTCGGAAAGCTGGCCCTGCAACTGATTTTCTCCTCTAGTGGTGTGCACTACGGGATAACGATCCAAAGGCATGGCTCCCTCCTTTTGCGGCTAGGCTTCTCTGCTCCTTCGCAAAGCACGAACATGTGTGAGCACACACTAGAGACTCAGCTCGCTGTCTCCACTTTTTACCACATCACGTGTGCTGTCCACCCTCCACTCTACGCTCCTGGATGTGTAAGTTGAGCTTTGTGATCCATTAATCTCTACCACCTAACAAATCACTTATCTATCCTCCAACTCCCTTCTCTCTTGAAGCAAGAATATTAACCCTAGCTTTACACATTGACCTGGAACAGAACGTGTCTAACACAACATTGCTGGAATACGTGTCTTCCTCCTCTTTAATGAACATGGAGAGGTCTTGAGTTGACTTCCAAAACATCCCTCCTCCACTTTTACTCCTCCCGGCAACAGGCCAGAATGAGCCGGCATCGAGAAACACTGCACCTCTCTGGAGGGCTAGCCTTCTCCAGCAGGCAGCCTTTTCCATTGTGCTACTGTGTTATCCCACTGAGACATCATAATGCTCTGCAATTACCTATTCCCTTCGAGACTGACCCCTTCAGATTATGTAGATTGAGTACAGATCACGAATTGTAATAAGGCCTCGCCTTGGGAGTTCTTATGAGAATTCAAGGAAAATTAATTTCAATTAAGTGCATGCAAGACACACTGTTTAGTAAACAGCGGGTCAGCAGCTACTATGTTACAATTATTAATAAAGCCTGTGTCTTACAGAGAACTTTTCCTGAGAATCTCTATAGGTGGTAGGCATGCTATTCAAACAGAATGCAAGAGAGGACACGGAGTGTTTGGAGTTCATTTCCTGGCACTGGCTTAAGTGCTATGAAGAAAATCAGGCACAGAGCTGGTCCTGCCCTTGACTTAAAAGGCGCACACACACACACACACACACAGTTGGGGGTACAAGAGCATGTGCACAGTGAGCCCCTGCCTGCTAGGGCTCAACACAGGTTGATGAAATCCAAGATTATTCATTCAATCAATAACCCATCCACTCATAACACCCAAATACTGGCAAATACCGATTCATCATGCTTCAAAGTCCCTGCCATCAAATACCTTAGTACTTTATATGTGGCTTTAAGGTCTCCTGTGAATGAATCAACAGGGTTCCCTGAGCTGCAATTCATTTTGAATTCACTACTCGAAAGACCCAAGCTGACCAGGACAGGACTGCTCTCTAGACACCTTAGCCTTTCTTGCCCATGACACAGTAAGACAAAGGGAATTATAAACAAGCTCAAGAGCAACCTGCTTTATTTTCATCAAAAAGGTCACAGTGGCCAGGTGGCAAGACTGAGTAACAAGGCATTTGATACACACCTGTTCTTCCTAGGGGCTACTCTATGCTTACTTACTTATGTTCTGGCTCTTACACAGGTTCTCATTACCACCATCCTTACTTCCTTCGAGTTCTACCCTGACCACCTCACTTGTGAAAAGCTATCTACGCATCTTCTTACAAGAGACTGCGAACCCCCAAAGTGACATTTCACAGTGGTGAGAAACATGCTATGTCTGGATCAGTCTAGGCTCCAATTACAGGAAATTGCTCACGTCTCTGACTAGTCAGGCTCTGTAAAGTGTGGGACGCTGAACTATCACCATGGAAACCAGGTGGTGGCAGGAGGTAGTGCCAGTGACTCAGCAGGCAGCACTTCTCTCCATCGCTGGAGCGCCCGATGCTCTGGCCGGACACCGGGCACCCACCACGGTGGCTTCACTCACTACACAGTGAACTGACAGCTGACTGTGTGCTACAGCAGTCCTTACATCAGCCCAAACGTGAGTGCCAACGCAGGGGAAGAAGGGAGAGAAAAACACACGACTGCAGTGTTTACTATAAACCAGAGCCAGGACTTTTATTTACAGAGTTCCCAAATCCGAAGTAGCAAATAATTATAGATCAAGCTTGGTAGGAAGACAAAA
This sequence comes from Peromyscus eremicus, assembly GCF_949786415.1. Classification (NCBI taxonomy): domain Eukaryota; kingdom Metazoa; phylum Chordata; class Mammalia; order Rodentia; family Cricetidae; genus Peromyscus; species Peromyscus eremicus. Next base: position 60,394,278 of record NC_081436.1, read on the forward strand.
CATTATTTCACAACTGCCACTACGTGTTTCTTCCTCTCTGACACAACTGGCACAGATCCAGGCTTGCTATGTTTACGACGATTCATTTCCCTAGAAATAAACAAAATACATAAAATATGAGCAAGTACATAAGAAATCATCTCAGCCAACGGAAAAAAATTTAAATCATAAAGCATTTTCTTTCACTAGAAAATCTACTGGAAAAAAGAATTTCTCAATGAGAGTAAGGTAAAAAGTTCAATTCAACTTTTGTTATTTAGTTGCTTTGTATTTTATTTTGTATTTTATGCATGACCAGTGTCTAAGGACACATCACCTTGAATGCACCCGATCTTGTCTGATCTTGGAAGCTAAACAGGGTCAGGACTGGCAAGTACTTGGATGGGAGCCTGCCTGGGAATACAGGTACTGCAGGCTTTTAAACCAGGTGTGGTGACGCAAGCTTTTAATCCCAGCACTCAGGAGGCAGAGGCAGGCGGATCTCTGTGAGTTCAAGGCCAGCCTGGTCTACAGAGTGAGTTCCAACACAGCCAGGCTACCACACAGTAAGACTGTTTCCAAAACAACAAAACAAAAACAAAAACAAACAAAAAAACCCAGCATCCTTTATGAAGTTTAAAAATGTAGCACAGTTAGTTACTGAGACATAAATATGATTAAATCCCAACTAGTACCCACAGAGCAGAATAACAGTAACCTATACAGTTGAATAAAACACAACCCCCAAGGCTCTAAGAACTCCAACACTGCATTAATCTACAGGTTCCAAGAGTGTATTCCACAGCAGGACGGGTGGCTGGAGAAGCTCTGCTTTGGACCACCTGAGCCCAGGAGCTGAAGACACTTTAAAAATCATAGTGAGTTCCTTACCTCAAGAAACAAGACATTTGATCTCGGATATTATGATAAAACATATGAGAATGTTTTAAAGAAGTGATTGCTAAATACGAATTTTTTTAAAATTTTAAAATTCTTTGCAGTCCAGGCTTTGAACTCATGATCCCAAGTATTGGGATTGTAGGTATTTGAATTCATTTACAAAAAAAAAGACAAGATTTTGTAATGACAGCTACATTAGGACTGATTTTTAAAAGCACTTTGTGTCTGTAATTAGCACTGGAGAGTCAGAGACAGGAGGATCCCCGGAGCTCACTGTTCTACGGCGGTCAGATGATGGTGATATGGTGGGACACCTACCATGGGCCTCTGGCCACATACTCACAGACATGTGCACATTCACTCACACACATGCACAGACCACACACATGCACGAGAGAATTTGTCTGGGTGGACATTTCATGAATTTGTGCACCACCCTCGAACAGGAGCTAGGCTAAAGTTCTGTGTTGTTCCCATATTACAACACCCACCGCCAAAACAAGCACAACAAACCAATTTCAACACCACCTGAAATAGTTTAAAATATGAGTTCTTCCCTCTATTCCTTCCTTTCTCTCATCCACGCTGGCAACTGAACCAGGGTCTCATGCCCCAGGTACTTACTCAACAACTGCACTCTTCCCAACTGAGAAGAGTTTTCTGATTTTCTTCATCTGCACTTTAAACATGTTCTCAAAAGTAAATAATGGGAATTCTCATATTCTTAGATGATATTTCCCCCTTTTGGTAAAAGAGGAGGAAAGCCCAGAGCAGTTGATAGAGGTATGTGCCATACGTTAGTATACAGACCACTCTATAAGAAAGCTTCTGTTTGGTTATGTGATGATAGAGAGGGAGGCACTTGGAAGGACTGAGGTGAGGGTCAAATGTTCTAACACGTACTTTCGGCGACGAGCCTCCTTCATGACACGCTGCTCCTGAATCTGGCTGTAGATAGGTTTCGGTAGATGGCGATGTCGAGCAATCCGCTTTACTTGCGGATGATACTGAAACTTTTCCTTTAACTTCTGGTTATAATCATTCGCTGCTTTTTCTCGTGATGTAAGCTGAAAACAAAGTACATTTGGTATCTTGAATTCCTTAGTTTTTTTGAGTATAAAAATCTAGGAAGCACCCCTTTCACATAAACACGCTGCACGTTCCACACAGAAAAGTGGAACATTAGAAATTTCATCAACAGGGGCTGGAGAGATGGCTCAGAGGTTAAGAGCACTGGCTGCTCTTCCAGAGGTCCTGAGTTCAATTCCCAGCAACCACATGGTGGCTCACAACCACCTGTAATGAGATCTGGTGCCCTCTTCTGGCCTGAAGTCATATATGCTGTATACCTAATAAATAAATAAATCTTAATAAAAAAAAAGAAAAGAAAAGAAATTTCATCATCAACAACAACAACAATAAAACCACAAGTCAACCATTGCCGTACAACCAGATGTAGCTGTATTTTTATGGCATCTACTTTAAACTTAGGTTTTCAGGTCTCTGACATTAGATGATCTCTCAGGACTTGCAGCCTTTGACGTGCTCAATCACTACTGTGTAACAGTAGAGGTGATCTTCCAAATCCTAAATTTCTAGTCTTTCTATCATCTCTCTCTCCCAACAAAGACGAATAAGAGCCAGGAACGCACAAGTAGGACCAATTTGAACTGATAAAACGTTCCAACGCTGGGTGGTGGTGACACACACCTTTAACCCCAGCACTCAGGAGGCAGAGGCAGGCGGATCTCTGTGAGTTCGAGGCCAGCCTGATCTACAGAGCAAGTTCCAGGACAGCCAGGGTTACACAGAGAAAGACTGTCTCGAAAAAAAACAAAAAACCCACAAAAAACAAAGACAAAACCCCCACAAAACAACCACCCCCACCTTCTGAAAGTGCCTTTGTGTACGTGCACATCTCCAGCAGGTGCCTGTGAAGGCGGACGTCCACATGGGGTCCTCCTCCACCGCTCTCCGCCTTATTTATTGAGACAAAGTCTGACTCTGAACCTGGAACTTGCCAATTCAACTAGCTGGCCAGCCAGCCTAGACAGTGAGCCCCCCTGGTCTTCTTGCCTCCTCCAGGACACTGAGTGTACTGGCCTGTTGCTATGTCTGGCTTTGAAAAAAAAGACAAATGTGTGCTCTAAGGATAAAACTCAGGTCCCCCAAACAAGACATCGCCCCAGCCTTGCAAGAAAACACTACCAGTAATTTGTCTGTTTTGTTGCTAACTTTCGATCACAACGGTGTTAATCTGATTAATTATAAGTACCTCAAGAAGCTTTTACAGTGATATTCACTAAAACTGAACCCCTGTCTTGTGGCCATCAAAGGAAAACGGGCCTTACCACACCGAGCTTTTCCGAAGCGTTGGCCTTCCATAGGCGGATGTTCATTTCGTCTGATCCACACATGATGTACTTGCTGTCAGAGGTCCACTTGACACAAATGACGTGCTGCATTCGCTTTGTGTGGTACACTTCCCTGTAGAAAGGAATTAGGTGAACATCTTCAGGATTTTCACAAGACTTTTTTTTTTTGAGATCGTAATTACATCATTTCCTCCTTCCCTTTCCTCACTCTAAACCTTTCCATATGCCCTTTCTTTGCTTTCAAACTCATGGCCCCCTTTTCTGCTGTTACATGTTATGCCACATTCTTGACCTGAAATTTACCCTCTAATCACAGCACGTCCTTCTTTTTAAAGATTTATTTATTATGTATACAGTGTTCTGTTTGCATGCATCCCTGCAGGCCAGAAGAGGGAGCCAGATCTCATTACAGATGGTTGTGAGCCACCATGTGGGTGCTGGGAATTGAACTCAGGACCTCTGGAAGAGCAGTCAGTGCTCTTAACTTCTGAGCCATCTCTCCAGCCCCTATTTTTTTTTTCCCCTGAGGAAGTATACAAGGAAAATTCAATTGCATTTCATTGTATTTTCATTGAACTTAACTAATAAGGTTCTACTCTAAGTACTTGGAATTAAAACAAACAAACAAAAATGGATGAACTAATAGAATATATAGAATAATAACATATATTATATATAATAATAATAATAGAAATAAATATAAACACTAAGAAAAACCAGACATAGAAAGCTTCGCAAAACTGTTGAAAGCATAAGATACGAACAAAATTTAATTTTCATTCAGGGATAACTTTGACCCCCTCCCACACCTGTTTTCAAGACAGGGTTTCCCTGTGTAGCTCTGTAAACCAGGCTTGGTCTCAAAGTCAGAGATCAGCCTGCCTCTGACTCCTGAGTGCTTGGGATTAAGGGAGTGAGTGTGCTACCATGCCTGGCAAGAAATGGCTTATTCTTAGTAAATACTTTCTCATCCCCAATTTAACTTAGGTCAACAGCCACCATCCCCTCAATGACATTTTACTGGAAAATAACATGAATGCAATGGCCTCCAAAGAGCATACTCCAGCACTCTGAACCTAGCTCTGATTTTTGCTCGGGCACACTGTTTTAAATGCCTAATTGAAGTGAGAGTTGATTTCCATGTGTGAAAACAAGGGAGGGCTGCAAGAGTGTCTGATAAGCTGAGGTAAGAATCATCTAATAAATGGCGACGTCAACTCAAACCTATTTGGAAACACTGTGAAACATGCTAAGTGAATTCACAGAAGATACTATATCGGGGAGTGTTAAGAAGGGCATTTCAAAGCAAGTAAAAGGTCAAAGAAATTAAGATGAGACTTCTTAATTCCAAATATGGAAAAAATGAGTCAAAATGCAGACAGCATGATAGAAAGGAAGCAAGTCCAACAAATTATTCACAGTAAAATAAAAACCACAGACAACCAAATCAGATACAACTCATATTTACAGACTATCTCTAAAGTGCACTCATATACTAGCCTTGTTCATTGCTTTTAAGATATATACTAAACACTAAAACTGCAAGAGATTTAATTTTAAAGAGGACAATGGTTATTAAACGAAGCTCAGATGAGACTTCTTCTAAAATGCCCAGCTTTTTAAAAAAACATGTTGATCTCTTATGATTTCCACTTTCTTAAAAGCCATCTGCCACACACACAAAATTCTTCACAAGGTGGCATGAGTTTATGTCTGGAATTTCAATTAAGTTTCAGTAACAATCAAAAATTACTTGCTCAGGCCCATCAGTCAAATCTATGGCTAGGCATTGAAGCAACTCACAATCCTGCTTAGTGGTCAACTATGTGGCTTCAACCTCTTGTTTATGCTAGATGTATTATTAAGTTCACTAAAAGTTGTATTAGGAGGCATTTTAAAAAACTTAAAATAGTCTAAATAAACCCATTTTCTCTTGTGAATGCCACTGACTTTATTTGTTTGCTTAGTAAAGACTGAACTGAATCTCATTCACGTGAGAGCAGCGTGATGTTTCAGTGGGTAAAAGAGCTTGCTGCCCGTCTGACAACTGAGTTCAATCCCTGGAACCCACATTGTGGAAAGACTGAACTGAGTCCCACAAGCTGTTCTATGACCTCCACAGGCACGCCATGGCAGACGCACAGGCATATATATACACAACAAATAAACAATTTTTTTTAACTATTAAAATAAATTTCCTCTTTGAGGACCAGCATGATCTATATACCCCACCCCAAATTTATGCAATGGGCTGGGAAGATAGCTTGTCTGGCACACATGAAGCCATATATTTGCTTTCCAGCACTGCATAAAACCAGGCATGGTGGTACATGCCTGTAATCTCAGCATTTGGGAGGTAGGACTGGGGAGTTCAATATCATCTTTGGCTACATAGCAAGTGTAAGGCCAGCCTGGAATACAAGATTTTTTTTCCCCCCTTTTTTTCTGAGACAGGGTTTCTCTGTATAACCTTCCCTGTCCTGGAACTCGCTCCATAGACCAGGCTGACCTTGAACTCAAGAGATCTGCCTACCTCTGCTTCCTAAGTGCTGGAATTAAAGACGTGCGCCACTACTGCCAGGCACAAGAGACTCTTAATTTAATACAAGACAAAACTAAACCTCAAAGCTAAAGAGTGAACTTCAACCACTTTAAAGTCTTTCAAGAGCAAACACTTTTAAAATAGAGGCATTCAAAGTGTTGTCTAAGCTTGGTTACACATGCTCTGTAATGTCAGAAAGGAAGAACAGACCATGGAAAACGAACCAGAGCTGCTCTCAAGCAGAAGGAGGAGGAGTGGCGTGTATATCTAGACAACAGGAAGTAACACTCCCAAGAGTGCATCTTCACATGACACCAGGGCAAAATCCTCCAGTAAGAATTCTGTTTACAATTCCTTCATCAGCTGAGCTTTCTAGCTAGACCTGCATTAATTAGCCCATGTGGCTCTGAAATAACTCATCCTGAACCTGAGCCCGTGGGCTCCTGATCTACACCTAGCCCAGCCATTCCACTTCTCTGACTCTTTCCGTCCATTCTTTGCTTACACATCATATTAGTACAATCCCACTTCCTTTAAAGGACAAATGCCAAACAAACCAATGGAGTCTTCTGGTTCGTCATACTGTTACAAGTGTGAGGATCTTGTAGGAAACTGTGCATGAATGTGGGGGAGTTCCAAGGTCATCATAAGAGCCAACAGCAGCAGTGTACAGGAGAAGTGTGCAATGGAAACGGAAACCATCGGGGCACTCTCATTAGTATGCATGACTCAATCATACCTGCAATCGCAATTATCTGCTGGTACTGAACACAAGCTAGAGTCATCTGGGAAGAGGAAACCTCGACTGAGAAATGCTTCCATCAGATTAAGCTATAGGCAGATCTGTGGGGCATTTTCTTGATTACTGACTGATGTGTGAAGGCCCATCCCATTGTGAGTGGTGCCATCCCTGGAGAGGTGGTTCTGGTGGTTAAAAAAAAAAAAAAAAAGCTGGCTGATCAAGCCATTGGGAAGTAAGCGCAGTAAGCAGCACTCCTCCATGGCCTCTGCTTTACTTTTTGCCTCCAGACTGACTAGGATGTGTAAATCAAATAAACTCTTTCCTCCCCAAGTTGCTTTTGGTCATGGTGTTTCACCACAGCAATAGAAAGCAAACCCAAACAGCCTGGAACCTACACTCTTCCGGCTTCTACCTCCTGAGTACCACCAAGCTCAGCTGTCATAATTCTGATGGGATCGTTTGTGTCACTCTCCTTTGGTTTATGTGTACTTACAGCACATGTCTAAGCATTACTAAAGGACAGTGAGAATGTGCATGCAAGTTCTTTGTAAACCACAGCACATGAGTCAGGCTTTAAGGCGGAGTAAATGATCTAGGGGAAGAACTCACTGGTACAGCACTTGCACCAAGGGCCCAGGCTGAATCCTCAGCATCACAAAGTCAGCCAGCAAAGCAAAACATAAAGTACAAAATTTCCCTGAAGTCTCTGAAAATGCCACAATTTTCTATAAATTACCTCAACATAAAAAAAATGCATGTATAAATGCTACACTCAATTACATATAATAAGTAGTAAAGTTAAGCAGTAGGAAACACTCAAATCTTAAAAACAGCAATCCTACTAAGCATGCTCACAGACTGCGATATACAAATGGGATGGGTCAGCACTCACATCTCCCACCTCTCAGTTCAATAGAGGACAGAGGTAACACGACCAAGTAAATGCCATCTTGTCCCCACTATATTTCATGTCTACCCAGACTCTGCTTCTTAGCCTTCCATCCCCGTCAGCAGCCACAGCAGCCTTGGCAGCACTTTGGGGACTGTCCATGACCCTAACCGTGGTCTAGACATATTAAACAAAATATCTGGTGTTTGTGCAAGCTTAAACATAAAACTAAAATAAATTAGAAATGATTGTCATGTAGTGTCTGGAATATACTGAGCTTCGCAGGAGAGCAGATGTTACCAGGTAATATAACCCCTGCCCCCAATGGCACTCCCTACGCACTGATGTAATTAGGATTTTGTCTTTTAAAATGTTGTACCTCTGAGCTTGGTCACCAAGAGATGTTTCAGAGACACAAGTCTGCTCTTGGTCTGGCCATTAGTAAAATGTCTTAAAACTTTTAAACGGTTTAATCAGCCTCATAACGACCTTGTATGGACCTCTTCACAGGTACTAACTAACCTAGGAAGGAAGGGAATGAGCTCAACAATCTAAACTGTTTCTTCCCCTCATCTTTGCCTGGGAGAGTAAGTTGGATTTGAATGTGTAAAAAACAATGCCAAGAGTATTATTCATTGCTTTTAAAACTACTTTAGAAAAAAAAAAATCTGAGTTCTTAACCATCAAACTAAATTTTTTAGTAAATTTATGAATTATATGGAAATAATCTCCTACTCAATAAAACAAAGCACCTGATTTGCCCTGACATGATTCAGCAGATGTCCACACTCCATGTCACAATACTTGGGTGTAAGCCCTATCATATACACACAACTACCCACCTTCTAAGGAAAAATCAATGATTATCAGGACTAAAGAAATACCATGCAAAAATAAGTGGCTTGCTGGCAGTCACATACCTGCTTCGGCTTTTGTCGACAGGAAAGATTCTAATAGATTTATCAAAACTAGCAGACACAAATTCTTTCCCAGTGGGGGAGTAGTCCACATCTAGTACCGCAGAGACGTGATCCATGTGGACCATAACAGGAGTGTCCAGGGCACGCATATCAAAAGTGTACAAGCTGTAAAACATTGTCAAATATTTCATTCAAATTTATAAAGAAGCCACAGGTAGTATTACAAGACATTAGTAAAAAACAAGAACATCAGCTAAATGATGACTCTCTCAATAAGCAGTCTGATTCTGAAAACAGTTAAGGCAGGTAAGACACAGAGAAAAACACCAACGATTCTTACTGCTTTGTAATGACACTGAGATGGCGGAGTAAAGGTATGCATCAAGACAAGTGGACCTGAGTGCAGCCCCCAACCACACAGTAGGAGAGAACCAACTCCCACTAGGTGTCCTCTGACCCCACACATGCACTATGGGCTGTGCGTGTGCACACGTGTGCCCCCTCTTTCTCTCACACAAATGTGGAAGAGGCCAGAGAGCAGCCTGCCCTGTGAGGACAGGAGTTGGTTGCCTGCATTCTGGAGAGGGCCCTCAGTGATCCTGCTTATGTTGGCAATTCCCAAACTAGTACAAAATAAATCTCTTTGCTTAAACCACTCAATCTATGGCAATTTGTTAGTTGTCTAGACCAAGATAATGACAGAAGACAATACATGCAGGCAAATGCTTACAAAAATTCCTAATATTCTTCTCCCAAGACAAACCACTCTGGGTAGGGTACTTCCTTCCACCTTCATGCCTGTAGCCTCCATAATCAAGAGACTGAAGCAGGAGTTCACAAACTGAAGGCAGGCCAGCCTGAGGTAGGGAGCAAGGTCTAGGCCATGCCGAGCCTGTCTCAAAGATCAAAACAAACAGTCCAAAGCACTGCTCTTTTCAGAGCCTCCAACAACCCCTAGGTGTGGGAGCCAGGGTCTACTGATTCTGAGGTTAACTTCTGACTTGACAACTACAACATACTGCCTGTCTAGTAGAGTGAGGCTCAAAATTTCTTTTCTTTTAGCAAACTGCTTTTTAAACAAATTGTATCAACAATGTGTGGAGGAAGAAAAACTGCAAATTCCAAGCAAAACAATCCATCTGGACAGGCGTGCCTACCATTGTGAGTTACGACAACTCTTCAGGCCGACATCTACTCTTCACTGTCCTACAGACAGTACAGCCACAGCACTGAGCGGGGTTGCACGGCCTGCCCACTGCTACAGCAACTGAATGCCTTCGCTCTGCATCTGAGTTGTAATGAAAACTTACTGTACTACTCAGAGAAGTACAGAGACACAGGAGAGAGCTACCACAGCAGAGCCTTCTGTCTTAGGGGCTCTCATGCAGCCCTTGAGCCATGGAGCCAACTTTCTCCACAGCAGATAACCCTAAATTCCTCACCCTTCTTGCCAGTGCCTCCCCAGTGCTAGGATTACAGGCATGCACCATCATACTCACCAAGAGGTTTTAAAAATAAGGACAATTAGGAAAACTAGCAGTCATTTCTTATAAGAGCTATGTCTTGTTTTAGGAACCGTATATAACTCTTCCCAAGGCAAGAAATGAGAAATTCCAAGAAGGCTCTGAAAAAAGATTATCTGGGCAAAACAGCTAGTTCACAATGTACTTTAGAAATCTTAGCAGAGAGGGCACTATGCTGCTGAATTATTCTTGTCTTTTATTGTCTTCAATTGCAACAGCACCATTTCATTTCAAAGCATCTATTACAGTAAGTAAACTTCAATGTGGTTAGTACTGCTAATGACTCAACTGCGCTTGTTCTCAGTACAGGGATCCTAAGAGAACTTCAGGCAGTGCCACTAAAGCACCTGTAGTCCCATGTATGAGCTAATACACCATTTACACTCTCACACACCGGATACGTGAGAAACAGCCTTCTTACTTATGTGTCTGTGTGTGCACTTCCTTGTCTGTGTGTGCACTACATATGTGCAGATGCCTCCAGAAGCCAGAAGAGGGCATCAGACACCTGGAACCAGACTTACAGGTGGATGTGAGCTGCCCAGTGGGCACTGGCAACAGAACATGGGTCCTCTGCAAGAGTAACAAGTACTCTAAACTGCTGAGCTATCTCTCTAGCCCCTATGGGCAGATTTTAAATACAGACAATCTAAAGTTCAAATCCACCAACAAGCTTGTACCTTCCCAAAAAGTATATATTAAGAATGTACTTAAAGCCAGGCAGTGGTAGTTCAAGCACTCAGGAAGACAGAGGCAGTCAGATCTCTGAGTTCAAGGCCAGCCTGGTCTACAGAGCAAATTCCAGGACAGCCAGGACTACACAGAGAAACCTTGTCTTGAAACCTCCCCTCACAAAAAGAATGTACTTAAAAATAATAATAAAATGCATCAAAATATAGCAAGACTAATATATAATTTTTGCTAGATTGACCTCTCTGGTTATACATCTTACCTGACAATACTAAAAAGGTGAAATGAGACAGCCAATGTATAATACTTCAACAAGAATAAAGCATTACATAAGGAATCATAAAATCTCCTAGTTTAAAGTCTGCTGTCAGTTTTGTTTGGTTTTTTATTTACTGAAAGAAAAAAGACAGCAAATCCAAGTTATGAGTAGGGAGGCATTAACTAACTTGGTGTATCTGAATATCTAAGAAATTGTCTGCCCCGTATCTGTCCATGACGATTTCATTCAATTCGTCCTGGTCATCGAAAGGCAATTTATTCTGGGGAGGTCTAGTGACAATCAGAGCAGTACTTCTGCCCAATCTGTGTATCACTCTCCCAACGCTATGTCAGCTTTACAGGCACAGAAAACACATGCACTATTAAGCTAACAATGTAAACTATCACTTTCTGTTGGCTTTAATAAAGACAGCAAACAGTTAGACTACATGAGCTTCAGCTATTTGAGGAGTCACAATCACCTGTAAAGCACATATTGCTTCCAAGAAAACATGTATGGGCCAAGCATTACTTGCTCATGTTTGTTTGTTCTGAAACAGTGTCTTCCTATACAACCCAAGGTGACTTTGAACATACCATGTAACCCTGGGTAGCCTCACACTCAATCTTCCTGCCTCAACCTCTGGAACACAGACATGCACCACCGCACCTGCTGGTCCAGTCATTATTTAAATGGCCTACATCAGAGATCATCCCATTTCTTCTCTTTGGTCAAGTGAGCCATCGGGTCTTTACTGTAACTATCCAACACAGGCATCACAACATAAATGCAGCCATACCAGTAAACACACCCAAGTAAACAAGCATGGCCATGTTCACAAACTACTGTACAAACAGTGCTTACCCAAAGATACCAGTTTACTATTCTTTGTCTAAGTTACTTTAAAATCTGAGAAAATATTTTTTCTAAAAACCTCTTCTCCAATTTGGGAAATTATTTTTAGCAAAACAAATGAGAGCTTCCAAACTTGCTTATGAAAATGTACTTACCAAGGGAAACATACTATATTAACAAGGCAATGCAATGCAATGGAGCCATTTTTGATAGGAGTAAGTTTCTAAAAAGAGAGACACTTACTTATAATCTTCATTTGCTGCAGTAAAATTGAAAGCTTCCATAGGGTTCCAACAGATTGTATTTGTTCTCATATCCAAGATAACCTGAGAAAGGAAGCATACATTTTATCTCATTACCACAAAATTAACATATACAAAATGAATACATTTTCTACTTTCTTTTTTTTTCTGATTTAAGCAAATATTTTCATATGCACAGTACACAATTCAGAGTAGTCAGGAAAGAAATCAAGGATTGTTTTCCTGAGAACAGAGTGGTAACTACAAAAAGACAAAACAATGTTTAACACCTAGCCCCTGACCTTCAAATGACTTATTAGTTAGGAAACTGAGGCATATATTTAAATAACAACAACAAAATGAAGATACAAATAATAAAGCAACAAATGGTAACATAAAAGGCACAAAATTAACAGTGAGCTTAGGGTTCAGAAGAAATGTTTCAAGAGGGAAGCAAGATTTGAAAGACCCTTTGATGACTGGTCACTTCCAGTGTTTCATCTACAATGGTGTTGGTGTGCGGGGAGGAAGAAAGTAAAGAAATCCGTATCTACTGTACAAAGCTTAGCTCTCAGCTTCTTTCCCAAAGATAGAGAAAGGTAGCCTAGTAGATTAAAATAATAACAACAATAATAAAGTTGCACATAGTGGTACATGCCTTTAATCCTAGCACTACGAGGCAGAGGCAGGCAGATCTCACAGTGAGTTCCAGGACAGCCAGGACTACATAGTGAGATCCTGTCTTGAAAATAAATAAATAATTAATTAATTAAAAGAAAAGGCAAACAAGATAAAGTAGCAGTGTCCATTACTATCTACATGTGACAAATCCAATTAAGCATTGTTTTACTGTTTAAAACAACCAATAAATGCAATGTAAATTGGGCTCAGACTTTGAGGGCACTGACAGACTACAGTTATTTCCTTCAATTACAGCTAATATAACTCCACTAAAAATGGACTGTGTGTGAAGATGTGTGTACTTGTCAAAGACTACTATTTAGTAAACCAGACCTTCATGTCAGCATTCTGGTAAATGCTAAAAAGCATCATATCTCATTTCTATAAATATACTGCAAGGTACTGGTTAATACCATCATTTTACAAAAGAAATACAGACAGCGAAGTTCACATATCACACGAATAAATAGCTAAATTTGTACTTTTAATGAATATACTAATCTCATTCTTCCTACTTTTAATATCTGAATCTATCAACACATTACAAAAAAAAATTTTTTTTTACATTCTTTTGACAAAGTCTCATAAGCCCAAGCTGGCCTGGAACTCAGTGTGTTTCAAGGATGACCCTGAAGTCCTGATCCTCCTGCCTTCACCTAGCAAGTGCTAGGACTACAATCCTGGACCACCACATCCAACTGACAAAGATTTTATACGTGAACTGTGCCAACGGACTCATGGTGCACGAATGACATCTAGCCCTTCTTGTGCCCTGACAATACTATAAATGCTTGATACCAATTTCATACTCTTCTTAAACTGGTGGTCCATTCCATGTACAACAATATTTCTCTCTCTTGAAAGTCAGCATAAGAGTGAATTAGCTTTGATATCTAAGTCCTGAAATGACCATGGTGAATGCAAAGACCTGAAAAACCTCTCCTTGACAAGATAGTGCTTGTCTAAGCAAAGAGTCAAACTGGCATCAGCATGTAATTAAAATAGTTGGTTATATGAATGAGTCCAAAAACTGTTTTGAATAAAATAATGGATATGTCATATGATAATCAATCCTCCCCCCAATTAGTGCATATTAAGCAATGCAATGAAATACCTTTCATTTTACAAGTTTCAATTTAGCAAGTACTAATTAGATGTCTAAAATGTACTGGCATTATTGAAGTCACAAAGAAAGAGAGTCTAAACCAATGGAGAGTTGAATGTTATTACCATCATTCTGGGGTTAAAGAACAGCTCTATGAAGAAAAACCTAACTGTGAAACAGTGGTTTCATTTTTTCAGTCACTTGATACACAGAATGCCTTAACAATTGTATAAAACAAGACAAGACTAAAACCCACCTTTTTCAGAGGAGTAGCTTGCCGCATATCATACAGTACTATATTTCTATCAGAAGCACAACTTCCCAAGAGAAATGTCTGAAAATAATTGTAACAATCACCAATTAAAAGCCAGGCTTGGAAGCAAAGCACAAATGATTTATCTTTAATATTTACATTAAGCCTTCAAACTGTAACACTGAATATACCCCATTTTATGAGGATATAGTAAATCACTCATAATCTCAGCTAAATCAAGTATTTTCATAGTTAAATCTCCATGCATGTATTTAGGCACCAGCAATAACAGTGTGTCCTATTTATACCAGAACGTATTTTACTTACCTGCTCTCCAAAGTAAGAGTTAGTTACTGCTTTTGACTACTATAAATAACACTTCAGTAAACATTTTCAGACATTTAAACTCTTCTTCTGAATTGTTCCCTT